>NW_025777517.1:0-92439 GCF_021130785.1 Homalodisca vitripennis | reverse complement strand
TTTGAAATAAAATTGGATTTTGTATACTTCCACAAATACCAGCTGCAAGTCAATGCCAATTTGTCATATTGACAGTATTCCCAAAGGAAACTAAAGGAAATACCTCAACGTCTACTTGCATTGAAAACCTGCTTATTTCTCTTGAAATGTGAGTAATGCAAGCAATTACTATTCAACATCAGCCATTGATTTGTCCAGAGCGTCTCCTAGAGATAACCAATACGTCTTTTATTAATATCTGTAATTAAAACGTTCTAAAATCATTATTATTTTGTCCTATTAAATTTGTTTATTTTCAACTTTGAGTTCAAAACAAAATGTTTTATATTTGGTAATAGGTCGCAGTGATACCACTTTGAGTGGATACTATTTATTTGAATCTTTAGAAAAAATCTCTTCGTGACAGAATTAATGTATTCTAACAGTGAGATGTAAGAATTATTGGGAGAGCACTAACTTGGAGAACAAGATATGATAGAAGGGGTTGATTTAATTTGAATATTGAGTTTAGTGGAGCTTAATCTACCTTAATTTATTGCAGAGTCTGGTTACTGACACTGTCTCAGACTTAACTCTTGGAATCTAGAGATTTTGTTCGTCTAAAGAGATCGAAAGAAAGTCAGCGACGAAGAAGCACAAAACGAACCTTTACATCGTTTCGAAATCAGAGACACCTGTAAATAGGTGAAGTGGCAGTCTCATTGTCTCATCAGGTGCACAATTGAATGCACTACGATGACTGAAACGATCTCTAAGCACGGTGCAGCAACCGAGTTTTCTACACATTACGTAGCTATGGTAGGAAGGGTTGACTCATTTAAATATTGAGTTTAACTCAAGTTCATCTTATTTTATTTCAGCGTCTGGTATATGACGGTGTCTCCGACGTGACTCTTGGAATCTGGAGTCTTGAGTCATGATAGTCTTAAGTGAAAATCGGCGACGACGAAGCTCAAAACGAACATTTACATCGTTTGGAAATCAGAGACACCTGTAAATAGGTGAAGTGAAAGTCTCGATATCTCATAAATTGTGCAATAAAATGAAAATGAACTGAGCTAAACTCAACATTCATGTTGGGAGTGGTTGATAGTATATAGACCCTTATAGTGGTGATTTCAGTGTCTGTTTCTAGTTATCTGACGTTGATATTGTTATATTTATATACCTGACGGTTGGATTTAAGCGTACTGGCAATAGCAAATACTCGTATAATATGAGAAAAAAATTGTCGTTAATATTTTTTTCACTCTCAATACCCCTTATTTTGAACTCCACCAAGACTAGCGTCACTGACCATCGATTTCTGTATGAGAAAAAGTTTCAAGACAAGATAAACATCAGATTGTGTGCTTATACAGTGCACATTGTGTCTTGGCTTGGACTTTAAATTTATTTTACCGTTGGTTCTTCCGCAACGTTGTATCAGACTGACAGCGTTGCGCAGTTGTTAATGTCACACAGTCACGGATACAAATAAGTGCACTCTATTCATTAGCTGATTAATGTCGATAAATCTCTTTCACAGGATATGTCAGGCTGTGATATCCGTTATTATGATAAAAACATCCACGGTGCTCGCTCTGTACGACCAGATTCCGAGCTACAGGGTCATGCATAATTAAACTACACTATTGACATTGCACTGTTGAAATGGAGATAATGTAACTAGTTATAATTATTGTTATTAAACGTAGATTTATAAACAAATTAAGAATTGGTATTTATACGTTAATCTTTTAACAGACATAATGATAGAAACGGAATTTAGATTGTATATTACGGCTACTTAAATATTTTTAATTTTTGAAATTGCCGCAATGGAGGGGGGGGGTGTCAACATTTCAAAACTGCATTTAAACCAAAGGTGACAGCTAAAAGGAAACTTTGGAAATGACTTCAAAATATTCCGTACCAAAATGGCGTTTTTTATGAGCCAGTAATTTTAAAATAACAACAAACTTTTACAGGACGAATGTCGTTTAAAAATGTGGATATATTTCTATGTTTTACTACACAACTACAACATTATGGCAAGTTTTACATTTATATAACTCTGTTTAAATAAAAATATTTACCTTCAACACAATTTCTCAATTAACACCTTATTGTTAAAATTGTAAATACACGTTTTTTCTTTTTTTATCTTCTGTGTTTAAACAACGAGTCGATGCATTCTTCAAGTAGAAACGATGGTTAAGAGATCATCTTGTGCAGCTACTAAGATTATCCTAACCACTTACCCAATCCACTTGTCCAAGCTATTGTTATAATGATCTGATAATTACATCACTGCTCTTGTCGTGTGAATGTCAACAAGCTCTAAATTTAGACTGAAGTGGATTATCCTTCAGTTCAAAGTTTAAAGAGCAAGCCTTGGGTTATTTTTAAAGCATTTCCTGAAAACTGTTTAGTTAAGTCTGCAAATTTTATAAAGATAATTAAAGATTGATAAATAAGTTTATTACAGATTTACTAAACATTTTAAAATTATAAAAACAAATCAAGCTTACGAACAGGTTGTCCTTCCTGTTGCTTTAGAACGTTTGTTTTCTTCAAGTACTGTGATTAGGTTTTTTATATTTAATTTCATTAATAAGTAGTTCTATAATTCACCTCGTTTTACATTAAATTTATTTTTCTTAAAATACATCTATTTATGATGACTATTCATAGTATAGTCATTGATTATTTATTAGATAATGCATCTAATGGCCATTTGAAGTGTTGTTGTTTTTATCTTACTATTATACTATATTAAAGAAATCTATTAAATATGTTAGCTTCAGTAAACTCTGACAACGGTAAAAAACTATTAACAATTCAAAATATAAGATTTAAGTACTGTACAATTATAATAGATTACATCTCAAGACAACACATTTAGTATAGTAGCATCATCTATCTGTTATGGAACAGTACTAACTTTACCGAACAACACCTACTAAACAATTCTCTTGTGGCTACGAAAAGTCAAATTATAAAAAAGGTATATTTTATTTTCAAATACAAATCCAGCTCTATATGTAACATTTTAAAATTGAGTTCATAAATAAACAGTTCTTTATTCCGAGCATGCAAATTACTCGATATGAGCACTCCAACAAAGGGAATACATTGCTTGAGTATCAATAATTCACAAGTTCTCGCTAACTCATCGCTCTTGCAACTACTTAACTATGAACTCGTCACACTCAGAATAGAACAGTGCTTTCGCAACTAGGAAAGATGAATTATGCAACGTTTGAAATCAAACTAATCAAACGTGTGAAAACTATAGAGACATTGTCTGACGGCAAACTATTGTTACAGTGTTGTGTTATCCTCCTCACACACTTGCTGCTGTTACCGCACAATTTCTAAAATATCCCATTGTTTTTTGTTTAAAGTTTGTTATTGACGATAAAGGTTTTAAAGGGTAATAGGATTATCAGTATTTGCCATCGTTTAAGTTACAAATGTATGACACAACGTTTCAAGGATTGATATCTATCCTCTTCGTCAGGTGAAAAGATAATTAGTACATGAAAATGGTTCAAACATATCCGAAAACAGCTTGGAGTCCAGGCAGGAGAAAATGAGTTAATATCTCACTTTCGCCAGTGCTGGTGTAACGTGATAGTGCTCTTGAATTCTCGTGCTCGTGACTTATGCTCGTGACATCGCTTCGATTAATTTTCTCATGTCTGGAATCCAAACAGTTTTCGCATTTTTGAACCCTTTTCTTCTATTTTCTTTTTCTATTTTCTAATTATCTTTTCAACTGGATTCCACAACATTTTATGGGATTACATCAATCTTAGATTCTTGCTTGCTTAGAATACTACAGTAAGAGACTCATCATGCAAGCTTGTTTGAATAAGCAGTTACCTCACCCCGCTCCCCCCACCTTGCAGCGTTGCCACATTGTTATAGCAGCTTATCAGTATGAAACGACGCAACAACTTGCTTCGTTCCTGGTGTTTGATTACATCCGTTTTTCTCTTCGATGTTCAATTATTATGCATGTTTTTATTGTATTATTACTTTTCGCTCACGTTCTGTGTGTGATAGGGTAAACAAGTGTTTTGTTTGAATCGTGAAGGCAAAGTATTCAGGAAGAGAGAAGAGAGAAATAAAGCTGAGCAGTAACGATCATTTGATTATTGAATTAAATAGATTATCCCATTTATAGTTATTCTTATGATACAGCTGGTATCACTACAACACAACCCAGGCTTGCACTGATATGGCTCGTACTATAAAACCCAAAAATTTCAAAAAGGCTAAAGTGGTCTAACGTTTTCCACACCAAATTAGAAAACTACAATTACTTATAAAACTGGGTTGATAGAGTTGACTGAGTAAATAGTATAGCAACCTTTTTATATAAAATGAACTAACAGAACAACATTTGCAATGATTTAACTTGTAAAAAATATGTAATTAAATGTTTATTTAAAGACCTTTAAAGGACGACTGGCAAAATCAGGTGGAAAGTAAAACTCGTGTGTTTACTTTACCGTTGTCTGAACCTTGGTCAGGTAACAACGATTTTCTTTACCGTCTGACAGACAACTAGTGAACAACTGTTGAGCATAATCTTAGAACATATAATATGCATGGTAATTGTTGTTGAATCTGGGGACAGTTTAAGTGATTTGCTTAAGAGTTATTTGAAAAGAAGTATATTTTGAAAATATTAAATAAGGGGTTAATATCTTTTAAGTGAGGGGATTTGCCCCCTTAACACGATATAAATATGGGAATTAATATGACAGGATCTTATAAGTTAAAGGAAATAAACTATTTAATTAACTTCTAAAGAAAGTTGTGTCTTATCATTTAACCTAATTTAAAATTGAAATATTTCAGTATTTGCTTAAAAACCAGTATAGCCTGGTTAACTAAGCCCAATAACATGTTATGCTTCTTTAAACAAAATATTGAACATAAAATTAAGATTATCTACATTTACTGTTTTGACAACAGATATATTTATAAACATAATTAAAATTGTTTTTAAATTTAAATTTTATAACAGTTATTGCACAATAAATGCACGTTTTACATGTAAAGAAAGTTGGAAGAATATGTAGTGAAAACTTCAAGGAAATTTTGCAATTTATTTAAACTGTGTCAACTCATTCATTTCAAAACCAAAGACATTTAATGAAAGGTGTCAAAAATAACGCACCAAGGTTCCGTCTCACTATTACTTAAACTTGGAAATAAATATTTTGGCAAATGAGAAGAACAGTACTTATACAAATTCAGATACCGCAAATAACCAGTTAACAAAGAGATTTATAAATTAACAAATGTCATTTCATCCTTCTGTACTATTGGTGTGACCTTGACCTTTAACTTTGTATGTCTGGTCGGTTTGCGTGCTTTCATGAATACCTTTCATTTATGGATGGGGTTGAAGAATACAACGTGCTAAAATGACAGGGATCGTGACAAGTTCATTTTGTGACCTAAATATAGATAGCTTTTAGCAGTCTCCCTCTCTCTTTCTTTCTCATATACTCGTATATTTCACTCGCCATTCATCATTCTATTTAAATACTGATAAGGTGAGAACAGGATACAATAGAAATAAAGTAAAAATTAGTTAGTTTGAGGAGATTACTTATATACGAGGGTCGTTCAATAAATTATTATAAAAACTAGTTTTTTCGGAAAATTTTTTTATTTGTCAACATAATGTCCTTTGCATTTTTCAAATGTTGTTTGCAAACTTTTTAAGCCGTCTAAAAATACAATCTGAAAATTTCTTCAAAATAAGCATTCGTTAGCTCAATAAACCCTTCGTTTGAAGGGAAGCGTCGTACACCAAGCTATCGTTTCAAATTGGGAAACAGGAAATGTCACTGGTATATATCCTTTTAAAGTGCTGGTTTTACTGTTTTTATCTAACTGTCTCACATTGATATTGTTATTATTAATAATAACAATTATTATTATTACCTAAAGGTCGGATTTAAGCGTATCGCCTATAAAAAATACTCTAATAATCTAAGAAAACGATTGTCGTTTATATTTTTCCCCCTTTTTTAGTACCCCTAATTTTGACCTCCACCAAAACTAGCGTCCCTGATCTTCCCTTTCTATAAGAGAAAAAGTTTCAAGACAAGATAAACATCAGATTGTGTGCTTATACAGTGCACATTGTGTCGGCTTGGACTTTATAAATTTATTTTACCGTTGGTTCTTCCGCAACGTTGTATCAGACTGACAGCGTTACACAGTTGTTAATGTCACACAGTCACGGATACAAATAAGTGCGCTCTATTCATTAGCTGATAAATGTCGATAAATCTCTTTTCACAGGATATGTCAGGCTGTGATATCCGTTATTATGATAAAAACATCCACGGTGCTCGCTCTGTACGACCAGATTCCGAGCTACAGGGTCATGCATAATTAAACTACACTATTGACATTGCACTGTTGAAGTGGAGATAATGTAACTAGTTATAATTATTGTTATTAATCGTAGATTATCTCGTAGATTTATAAACAAATTAAGAACAGGTATTTATAACTTCAGATATTGAAGAGACATAAATGCTAAAAACGGAATTTAGAATTTTGTATTATGACTAAGTAAAATCAAGTAAAACATTTGGAATTACTGCAGTTGATGGTGGGGGAGGCAAGGTTTCAAAACTGCAATTCAGCAAAAGCTGACAGTTAAATTTCAATTTTGGATATTGCTTAAAAATAATCCCTACCCAAATGGCATTTCATTCATAAGCCAGTTAATTCAATTCAACAACAATATATTAAAAGTCGATTGATGTTTAAAAATGTGGATACATTTGAATGTTTTATTACATAATTACAATACTGTGGTAATTCTCACAATTATGTAAATCTGTTTCAAATAACAATTTTTTAACATTTAACTTATAATTTCTCAAGCACATTATTGTTCAGATTATAAATACACGTTTATTCTTTTTATAACTTCTGTGTATAAACAACGAGTCAACTCATGGGTTCCTCACATAGAAAACGACAATAAGAGATCATCTTGTGCAGATACTAAGATTAACCTGACCACTTGCTTAATCCTCTTCTCCAAGCTATCGTTATAATGATCTGATAATTACATTGTTGATCTTGTCGTTTGAATGTCAACAAGCTCTACATTTAGGCTGAAGTGCATTATACTTCAGTTCAAAGCTTATATAGTAAGCCTTTGGTTAATTTTATAGCCTTCCTTGGAAACTATCCAGTTTAGTCTGTAAATTTTACTACGATAGTTAAAGATTGATTAAAAATTCGTTTATTACAGATTTACTTTAAAAATTTTACTATAAAAACAACTTAAGCCTACGCACTCGATGTAATATCAATTGCTGTATAACGTCTGTGTTCAAAGTTTTTCTTCAAGTACTGTCATTAGGTTTTATATTTATTTCGTTTATACGTAATTCTGTTATTCGTCTAGTTTAACATTACATATCTCTTCTTAAAATACATAAATTTATAATTATTGTTCATAGTCTTTGATATTTAATAGTTTATGAGAAGATATCCAATGGCCAATTAAAATGTTGTGGTTTTACACTATATAGCTATTATACGTATATTAAAGAAATCTATAAAATATGTTGGATCCAGTATACTTTGACAATAATAAGAAATGTTCACAATTCAAAATGTAAGATTCAATTAATATACCATTATAATGGATTACTACTCAAGAAAAAACAGTTAGTATAGTAGCACCACGTATGCGTTATGGGACATTACGGAATAATTCTGACAAACAGTTCCCATGTTTTTGCAAAATGTGAAAGGTACGGTATAAAGGTATATTTTAATTTCAAATATAAATCCGGCTGCATATGTTTTATTATTTTTAAATTGAGTCCAAAATACACAGTTTTTAAGTTATTCCGAGAAAGCAAATTACTTAATATTTTACTCGGAAAATTACCGAATAAAATTCTGCCACACAATTTCCATGTAGAAGTAAAAAGTTAAAGGTCTAGTATTTGTTTAATTGAACTCATAAATAAACAGTTTTTTTCATTAAATTATTCCGAGGGTGCAAATTACTCGATATGAACACTCCAACCTATACACAACTATAAAGGGAATACATTGCTTGAGTATCAATAATTCACAAGTTCTCGCTAACTCATCGCTCTTGCAACTACTTAACAATGAACTCGTCACACTCAGAATAGAACAGTGCTTTCGCAACTAGGAAAGATGAATTACGCAATGTTTGAAACCAAACTAATCAAACGTATGAAAACGATAGAGACATTGGTTGACAGCAAACTATTGTTACAGTGTTGTTACATCCTCAAACACTTGCTGCTGTTACCGCTCAATTTGTCAAATATCCAATTGTTCTTTTTTAAAGTTTGTTATTGACGATAAAGGTTTGAAAGGGTAATAGGATATCGGACATTTGCCATCGTTATATGTTACGAAATGTGTAACATAACGTTTCGAGGATTGATATCTATCCTCTTCGTCAGGTGAAAAGGTAATTAGTACATGAACATGGTTCAAACATATCCGAAAGCTGCTTGGAGTACAGACAGGAGAAAATTAGTTAGTACCTCACTTTCGCCAGCCACGATTAATTTTCTCATGTTTTGACTCCAAGCAGTTTTTTGCATTTTTGAACTCTTTTCTTCTTTTTTCTTTTTCTATTTTTTAATTATATTTTCAACTGGATTTCTCCACATTTTACGGGGTTACATAACTTGCTTAGAATACTACAGTAAGAGACTCATCATTGCAAGCTTGTTTGAATGAGCAGTTACCTCACCCCGCTCCCCCCACCTTACAGCGTTGCCACATTGTTATAGCAGCTTATCAGTATGAAACGACGCAACATCTTGCTTCGTTCCTGGTGTTTGTTTACATCCGTTTTGCTCTTTGATGTTCAATTATTATGCATGTTTTTATTGTATTATTACTTTTCGCTCACGTTCTGTGTGATAGGGTAAACAAGTGGTAACCGTGAAGGCAAAGTATTCAGGAAGATAGAAGAGAAATAAAGCTGAGCAGTAACGATAATTTGATTATTGAATCAATCGAGTATCCTATCACTAATTATTCTTCTGATACAGCTGGCATCACTACATAACAACTCAGCCTTGCATTGGTAAGTCCCGTAATATAAAACTCAAAAATGTCAAAAAAGGCTAAAGTGGTCCAACGTTTTTCACATAAAAATAGAAAAAAAATACTACTACAACTGCTTATGCAAACTTTTAATATAAAATGAACTAATTGAACAAAAATTACAATTCTTTAACTTTAGCATTGTATAAAGTATGTAAATAAATGTTTATATAAAGACCCTTAAATGACCTCTGGCAGATAAGGTGGAAAGTAAAAACTCGTGTTTACGCAGTACACATAGCTGCTAGTCTCCAGAGGGTCATATTACACTTGTAGCAAAACCTGGTTAACATATTTTTTTCTTATATTAGATATGACGTATTTCTTGTGGTTCTTTAAAGGGACAACTCTCAAGAGTCCTTTTATAATTTTGATCCATCTCGTTCGCTGTAACGTTAAGGTAATTTAAAAATCAGTAAATCGTTCATTTGCAGTTTCTTCAATTAATAAACTATAAAAATTAGACTTTCGGATCATATTCATAAGCTTATGTTAACTGATGTAAACGTACAAACTTTTTGTTGCCAGGCAGAAAGGGAGTGCGTGGATTAGGTTTCAAACTTTTCACCTGATTTGTTAGGGAATTGCATTTATCTAATATAATGGAAGTATGGCTACAGTTATAAAAATATTGGGGAATATGAACACTTAGTAAATTAAAAATCAGGATATCTGTACACATATAAAATTAAAAACAAGGATATTATCAAAATAAATTTAGGTCAACTAGAATGAACCATGGATCAGTTAAAAAAATAAATAGTAAGCATCTGGTGATTATTTTGTGTAATAGTTGTAAATTACTTTGAAATTATTGTTATTAGAACTCAAATAAAATTAATCTGCTGTTAAAATAGTATCCACTAATCTACAGAAAATTAACTTTTAGGTGTAAATTTTAATGTTATTTATACTTATGTAAGTGTTAAAGTAATATTATATACTCCTCGTACTTATATTATAAGTATGCTTTGGGATAACCCTTCTACTGTTTAAGATATGCCTGACTTAGAAGGATAAAATTAACCTTAAAAATTAATTGAATGGTATAAAGCCATTTCAGACATCTCAGGTAGTAGCACCGTCATATCTTCTAGTGTGAAATGATCTATTTTGGATATGAAACATTTTTTCATACCTGTATAACAATCATTGTTTTACAATATTCTGTAATATAATTAATATTTCTATTTTAGTCCGTGTTATTTGGATTTTATTACAAAATTATCTAAATCGCTTCTTTGAATGCCTAGAGAATGATCAAACATATTTTTTTTTACTCTTCATATTAAATAAGTTATCTTAAAGTGGTACGAATTTAATACAAAATCATACTTTCCGAAACCAAAATCGATTGCTGAAGAGCACTTTAAGAGTTCAAGGTGAGCTCAGGAATTTCGATTTCATTATTACATGTCGTGGATGTGATTAGCTACACTCTAGCAAATAAGGTAGCAAGCGAAATATAACATACGTACTCTGATGATCAGACAGGTTCCATCACAAGGTACGATCAGTTTGGTTAGCAATATTCCAGGGAGTATCAGCCAGGTATCCAAACCAATCTAAAGTTCGATTGCCTATTGGATTCCATAATGTTTATTAAGTAGTCACGTGGATCTCATAACTATGGTAGCGCTTTAATTGTGTGAGTACATCTGATGTGTTTGTCAAGATGTTGTATCTTCTATCGCAAGGGGCTTATATTTTGAAAAATACAGGGTAATATTTTGATAAGTTGTTCTTTGTGGACAAACAAAGATGTAATATCAACGTGGATCAGAAATGCTTACTTTGTGCTTACTCTGTCTGTATGTTTATAGGTTTTTCCCGTTTCAGGAACCCATAAACAACAAAATCAGTAGGTTCAGTAAATAATGTGCATGTAAGCTTTTAAATATTGTAATGCAAGCAAAACTTTAATTGTTTCGGAATCATTAACCATGCATTCCAACGAAAGCTTATATCTACAGTATATACCTATGATCTATATGTTAAAATTTTTGTAATTAAAAGTGGTAACTTTAATTTCACATTAAAAATTACCATTATAATTATCTCTCTTATAATATTATTAGGTTTTACATTGTAAAGCTAACTAAGCTAACAACTCCAAACGTTGCGGACGTTGCGGATATTGTCACGTGATATGATAATATAATATTAATATTTATCTTGATTTTGAGACTGCAAAAAAAAAATAATCGTGCCAATTTTTAGCATTTATCTATGCTGATTTTTAAAATAATTTAAATATTCAAATTGAAAATTTATGCAGATTGACGGTAAAGTAAGCATGTTTATATTTAACTTTTTGTTTGTCTTGACACGAGGTGCAAATTATAAAATATTGCGGAGAGTTCGTGAACACTCTGTATATTTTTATCAGTTTTTTTTCTAAATAGTTTATTTGAGACTAAAATATTTAAGTTGGTGCACTCTAGCATAGTCTTCTTTCAGCAGAAGTAAAGTCACGTGGTTACTGCGCTACGCGACTCCTTTGTAACAACCCCCCCTCCACCACCAAATCATTGATGGGCGAGGCGCGTTAGCGTTTCGAAGAACCTATTAGTAACTAAACTGCATCAGTATAGAATAACTAATGATTACCTAACTCGGTTACATTTTGTCACGAGCCAATTATGAAGCCATTTATATGCTACTAACACAGGCAAAATTAGAAAAACAGCTTTCCTGCAACTTTCAAACACATTTGTTAAATTGCACGATTGATAATTATAATCTCACGTTTTCTGCAGTTACCTGAAGTAAATGCATAGTATTGTCATAGTAGGGGGTTTGGGTCAAGGGGAAGTAAATATTTATTTAACATATTGTCCGTTAACCAATAACACTTAACAAAGTAAAAAGTCATGTTGATTTAAAATACAAAGCATGTAAATACAACTCTTATATATAATGACTGCATACGATTATTGAAATTACAACATGACAGATTCGTTGTGTAGAGCAATAAACGTGACAAAATACGATGAAGGCCGGTGTGCTGAGTGTGGACCGTGTGACTTCCAAACAGTTGGATCACTAACTGTACCAAAACCCTATGAAAATCAACGTCCCTTTTTCATATACGTTTTAATCAAATTGAACACTACACATAGCGTTTTTTTCATGTGGAAATGTCCTGAATATCTATAAAAAGGTTATTGGTGGAGCTTTAGAAAAGCGTATGACTTGTAGGGTTCGAAAAACTTCATTTCTGCTGATCGAATATCTCCAAAATAAATTAATATAAACTTAAAATTGAGCATAAAGCTTCATTTCTATATGAGGAAGCTGAGTTAGATAATGCTGCATGTCAATTCGTGGGGTTTGGCTGAGCGTTAGCGAATATTTTTTACATTGGTCATTTGGGTAAGCATGATAGCAACAAGTAAAAACCTGTGTAAACAGATTCAGTACATCAATAAGAGATTCAAATATGTGGTATATTAACACATATAGCATATATAACATCATTTATAGTAACTCGAAAAAAAAAGACATTTAGATCAATAGGTCATTTGTAGAATTTAAATTTTGCATAAAGTTGATTTCTATAATAATTCGTCATAAAAAAGAAATTGAAAAACATGTTACCTTATTTTTTGTATCATTGTCTTTTTGGTTATATGTTCGCAGTACATCTGTAGAATGAAATGAGCTGCAGATTTTAAATGTTACAGCTCATTTCATTCAAGTGTTGTTGCGTACTTATACCTTGTTTGTAAATGCGTTTTGGCTATCAATATTAATTTTTATTACCATACTAATTAATTAGATAAAACTAGCGGGCCCGGCGCGCTTTGCTGCGCATTTCAATAATTTTTTGCAAAAGTTGCCCGCGGCTTCGCACGCAATTTCCCGTTGAAAACAGTACACTATATTCACTTATTCTTTTTCTATCACATTCTAAACATTGCTGAGATAATTGATAGTCGTTCCATCGTGAGCCTCTTGGGCGTATTATGAAGGTATGTACCATATTCCTGCCTCTATCTAGCTGTTACCCACGGCTTCGCACGCAAATCTTAAGAACCGAAGTCCTTATATTACTTAGTAAATTTTTTTTTTTTACTATAATAAATTTTAGATTAAATTAGTTATATCTCCGATGCCACGATTGAGCTTGCTTTGTTGTCTCGATCGAGAGAATATGTACACACGGAGTTTTGAGAACCATACTTCTGTCAAAAAAAACAACTAAGGTTGATTTTATAACATTCTTTATATTTGCAGCCAACGTAAGATAGTAATTATGATATCTGCATTACTCTTCTGATCAAGCATGAGCATGGTTTATATTAAATAAATATTGCAGTTAAAGGTGAATTTTTACGTCAAATTTGAATTGTATTATCTGGATAGTAAAGTCTATGTTTAACAGTGATTGCAAAAACAGTTTAAACAAAATTTGTCGTTTCTCTTAAGCTTACTCTATGCTTTAAAACTATAAGTGTAATATATGTTTACAAAGAACAGCTGATTAAAAATTTGAAAAGACGTTAACATATGTTTGCTGCAATGCATTTCTTATGGGTATTTCTGTAACCAGTGGGGCGGAATCCTGAATCGGGAAAGGGATGGGCATAGCTTATAAACCTTCTCCGTGGAAAAATACATATACGTACAAATTTTCATCATGATCGGTCCAATAGTTCACGATTCCATAAAGGACAAACATACAAACATTCATTTTTATATATATAGATAAGAAAAGGAATTATTACATAATTCGATAATCAGGCGTATTTGCAATTAGTTTATGAAAAGGCTAGGTTGAAAAGCAACAGTGGTTTTGAAGTGAACTTCTATGAAATAAAATGCAATAGAGTGAAAAACTATACTGGATTTAATGAGAAGTACGTTAAATGTCTGTACCTTTACGCATAAAGGACAAAGAATTTTAATTCTCAGTTGTTCCTATAGGAAAATTCTTGTATTGAAAGCAATTTTCAACACACTACCTTCAAATCAAATACTCGAACTAAACATTAAAAATCAAGCTAAAAAATCTAGTAATTGATAACTGAATCTAGTAGTGAGTATAACATTGATCCTATCACATTTCAAATTATCCATCATCAAAATCAAATTTTAAACAAAGAACTAATTAGGTAATTGATAATTACTTAGTTGCTTTAAAGGATGTAAAAACTTAGAAAGTTTTGAGTTAATCTTTTAATTAAAGCACTATTTATAGAATGTTTTAAGACCAGTCAAGGCCAGGAAAGTGGATAATTTAAAATTGAAGACGACTTGAAACCAAGGATCTACCTACTGTATTCTATTTATATACAAGGAAAACAGTAATGAAGATAACGAAGAGCCTTGCGGCACTCCGATTGTATTTACTCCTTTAATCTGAAGGAAACTCACTTTCTGTTCAAATCTGTTCCATTCCACCACTGAAATAGGAACTGAACTTTGATACTGCTAAAAACTGTAAGGCGTAATATCAAAAATGTTATTTCATAATGAAAAAAGGCAAGAGAATTTATGTAATCAAGTTCCAATAAAAATAAAAATCTTTTAGCAATAATATAACTAATTGGCTGCTTAGTCAAACTGAACAGATAGACATCATACACATCAGATTAGCTTAAAATATTTATTCTTTCTTTTTATATTTGCAAACTAAAATTAATTCGTCCCCTTTATAAACAATTCTTTAATTTTAATGTATTTCTCTTTTAAATAGTAACTAATATATCATAAAATGTTATTAAATCCTAATGCTGTTTCATTAGTCTAAAATGTCAAGATATATTGTTATTATATAAAACATTATATTTGTATAATAGATGATTTAAATTCTTCAATATATTAAGAGTGTCATATCTTTTATGCATCTTTAAACATTGACTGGTAAGTAAATTTAAGTTTGGTAACAGTTTGAATTGATTAAGTTATGGTCTTATAATCGTAAATGTACTTTTCTTTAAGATGTAATTTTAGATAAATGTAGTAAGTAAATTTCAATATTACCGCAGTGATCTGCACATAAACTCCTTATTAGGGAAGACCGGACTGTTATTATATATTTCCTTGTCTATTATTTTGTTTATTTAACCACGCAACTTGTTAATGTGGCTAGATTATATTCCATAAGAATCTTGTTTTGTAAAGTTTGTATTTTTTCGGAATAAAATTCATTATTTCGTTAAATGTAAGACGATTTTAAAAGCGTTATTTTGACAACGTCCGTTACTTGTTGTGTAACCATAAGTGGGTTTGTGTTTTAAAACGAGAAAATTGACCTCAGAAATATTGGCAGTTTTATCATTCCTATTATGAAATCTTAGGAAGGATGACCGGTCATGCCTTCCTATCTCGCCTTTTCTTTAAAGGCCAACAGGCGACGAACTTGACACACTACATATAACACTTTTTACATCAAACTTTATAAATCATCCTCTTACCTGAAAGCCCTTTAAGTAGAAAAATGAGAGTTTTGTCTAAGATGGCTTTGGGCAGTTGAAATATATTTAACAGGTCTGAATATCCATGAGTACACATGTTCACGAAGTTTGGGCCTGTTTTTGAGCGAGGAGAATTTTTATAGAACTGTCAGGTCTAATAGAACAATCTGACATTTCTACAACTTTAAAGTATTCTCAATATCCGGATGGTTAATCAGGAACTATTTGGAATGTCGCTAGTTCAGTTGAATGTTTCCTGCAATTTTTGTATGAATATTTGACAAGAGAGGTAATGGCAGTGCTTGTTAACTTATCGACAGTCCAGTTGCTGCCGTGTGTTTGCTAATGGGTTTAGCCTGTCACTGTACATGAGAGAGACAGAGCATTATACATAATACATTATCAGTAGACATTGAGAGGAAGTAGAGTATTCAGATACATTAAGGCAACAAAGCAACTATGATCTTTGTAGTATTTATTTAGTTATGAGACAAAAATATACACCAATTGACAATTATAATAGAGGTAGAATTTATCATTTGTGTTGTATATCCATTCTATAGGCATAATAGTTTAATAACTTATTAGTGTATAGTAATTTATAATATTACTTATAATAATACTTATATTATTTAAATTCAATCTTTCATAGAGCTTTGATATCATGCTAACTCTCATTCACTTAATATGACAAAACTCTTTTTTAGACAAATAAACATAATGTAAAGTTGGAACCATGGTTATTAATTCGACTCTTAATTAATTTAAATCAGAATGTTTTATGTTTGATTATTCAGTAAAAAAAATTCTGTGAGAACATACGGTATAAAATATGGGTAAATGCATGTTAAAAACAAAGATGGGTCATTGAATTTAAATTTTTATATTTTACCTGTTAAAAATACTCTAATATCTGCTAAAAAAACACAAACACAGGTATTTCTCACCACTTTGGACGCATTTAATAATAATAAACAAGATATATTCTAAGTAGGTGAATTAAATAGTGGAGCTTATGGAGCAGTAACCTTTTATGTTTTAAAATGACTCTCTAAATGTTAGATGTAAGATAAACCAAATAGAGTCAACTCACTAAGTATTCCATGAATTTCTAAACATTACCTATAATGAGCACATGACGTCACTCTACTCTGTTAATATCTTTTTCCATATTGTAATTGCAGAGCTCTTGAATAAAGAAAATGTCACGGGTTATTACCATGTCCATTTCTAACTCAAATAATAAAAGGAAATGGGGAGTCTGTAATACCAATATTGAAGAGGTTTCTTTCAATATTGAAGATAAGTTACGCAAAAACTGCTTCCTTAAAACGACGTGTTATCCAAAAATTTACTTTATATTCACGTCCTTTTAATTAATTAAATTTAAAAATTTCACATAGGTTTACAGTTTCCACTCTCACTAATGTTGAGTGCTAATACAATGACTTGTGTGTGAAATAAACACGTATATATTATGATAACAAACTGTAATAGTTTATGTATTTATGCATATATTAAAACGATTTTTTAGTAATTATATTTACTTTATAATTATTTATTTTATACCTTTTATAAGCAATTACTTAGCATATTTAGTTTTTGTTGTCTTCAGTCCAGATGTAATTTGTTATTGCTAACTCTTATGTTTAAACTTGTTAGAAATGAATTAGGATCCGTCTTCTCTACAGCAAATGCGTTTTCATGTTGCCGGAATTAAAACTAGAAACCACCATTTGTTTACTATACCTTTTTGTGGAACTAATATATTAGCCATCTCTCTTATTGTCTCAATGATGCGGCTTCACAATTCAATGGCTTAACATTTCGATATTTTTAGAAATAATTTAAGGGTTTGTTTAACTCTGATTGATATTTAAACATTTATACTCATAATTATATAAAACATAGTTAGGTATGGTTTATATAATTTATATACCGTAGTTTTTCATTCTATTCATTAAGTAATTATATCCTTGTTTATTACTAGTTATTTTTTTATTAATTTTTATGTATACTATTAGTATATGTTGATTTGAGTTCAATATTTTAGTTATAAATACTTTTTCTTGCTTAACATTGATTGAGAGTTTTTGCTTAGTTTTTAAAATTACAGTACTCTGCTGTGTTGTAATTAGGGGTTTTACCTGTAACAGTGATGTAAAATAAATAAATAACTAAGAGTAGATAATAATATCGACCAGTATAACTGTAAGCTATAACAGTTCATAATGTAATTAGTAAACGCCTAAATAAGTTATATTTGATATGTTTAAATGTTTTTTTATAAATGGGACGAAACTGACACACCACTCAGCCAGAATAAAGAGTGTCAGTGTAGGAAATAAATATATCACGCGTGTACAAAACACTCACTTACTAATAAAAAAAGTAAAGAATGTCTTATTTTACCAGGCGAAGTTAGGGCTAAGAAGCCCTCTCTAACACTTAACCTGGTTATACTCATGTAGGAATCGCAAATAAATATAAGACTGATAAATTTCTTGTTGCCATAGAAGCAGGGAGCTGGTCTTGGATCTGGCAGGTCTGTCGATACCAGACGAGGCTCGGGAACAAGGTGGTTAGTTACACTTGAATACTCGCAAAATACACAAGGCTAATACACTTCTCGTAAACATACAGGCAGTGAGGAGTGTTGTATCTGGCAGTTCTGTCGATACCAGACGAGGCTCAGGAACAAGGTGGTTAGTTACACTTGAATACTGGCAAAATACACAAGGCTAATACACTTCTCGTAAACATACAGGCAGTGAGGAGTGTTGTATCTGGCAGTTCTGTCGATACCAGACGAGGCTCAGGAAGAAGGTGGTTAGTTACACTTGAATACTGGCAAAATACACAAGGCTAATACACTTCTCGTAAACATACAGGCAGTGAGGAGTGTTGTATCTGGCAGGTCTGTCGATACCAGACGAGGCTCAGGAACAAGATGGTTAGTTACACTTGAATACTGGCAAAATACACAAGGCTAATACCCTTCTCGTAAACATACAGGCAGTGAGGAGTGTTGTATCTGGCAGTTCTGTCGATACCAGACGAGGCTCAGGAACAAGGTGGTTAGTTACACTTGAATACTGGCAAAATACACAAGGCTAATACACTTCTCGTAAACATACAGGCAGTGAGGAGTGTTGTATCTGGCAGTTCTGTCGATACCAGACGAGGCTCGGGAACAAGTTGGTTAGTTACACTTGAATACTCGCAAAATACACAAGGCTAATACTCTTCTCGTAAACATGGAGGCTGTGCGCGATTAGTGTATATGGTAGGTCTGTCAATACCAGACGAGGCTCGGGAACAAGGTGGTTAGTTACACTTGAATACTGGCAAAATACACAAGGCTATTACACTTCTCGTAAACATACAGGCAGTGAGGAGTGTTGTATCTGGCAGGTCTGTCGATACCAGACGAGCTCAGGAACAAGGTGGTTAGTTACACTTGAATACTGGCAAAATACACAAGGCTAATACACTTCTCGTAAACATTACAGGCAGTGAGGAGTGTTGTTGTATCTGGCAGGTCTGTCGATACCAGACGAGGCTCAGGAACAAGGTGGTTAGTTACACTTGAATACTGGCAAAATACACAAGGCTAATACACTTCTCGTAAACATACAGCCAGTGAGGAGTGTTGTATCTGGCAGTTCTGTCGATACCAGACGAGGCTCAGGAACAAGGTGGTTAGTTACACTTGAATACTGGCAAAATACACAAGGCTAATACACTTCTCGTAAACATACAGGCAGTGAGGAGTGTTGTATCTGGCAGTTCTGTCGATACCAGACGAGGCTCGGGAACAAGGTGGTTAGTTACACTTGAATACTGGCAAAATACACAAGGCTAATACTCTTCTCGTAAACATGGAGGCTGTGCGCGAATAGTGTATCTGGTAGGTCTGTCGATACCAGACGAGGCTCGGGAAACAAGGTGGTTAGTTACACTTGAATACTGGCAAAATACACAAGGCTAATACACTTCTCGTAAACATACAGGCAGTGAGGAGTGTTGTATCTGGCAGTTCTGTCGATACCAGACGAGGCTCGGGAACAAGGTGGTTAGTTACACTTGAATACTCGCAAAATACACAAGGCTAATACACTTCTCGTAAACATACAGGCAGTGAGGAGTGTTGTATCTGGCAGGTCTGTCGATACCAGACGAGGCTCAGGAACAAGGTGGTTAGTTACACTTGAATACTGGCAAAATACACAAGGCTAATACACTTCTCGTAAACATACAGGCAGTGAGGAGTGTTGTATCTGGCAGTTCTGTCGATACCAGACGAGGCTCGGGAACAAGGTGGTTAGTTACACTTGAATACTCGCAAAATACACAAGGCTAATACACTTCTCGTAAACATACAGGCAGTGAGGAGTGTTGTATCTGGCAGTTCTGTCGATACCAGACGAGGCTCGGGAACAAGGTGGTTAGTTACACTTGAATACTGGCAAAATACACAAGGCTAATACTCTTCTCGTAAACATGGAGGCTGTGCGCGATTAGTGTATATGGTAGGTCTGTCGATACCAGACGAGGCTCGGGAACAAGGTGGTTAGTTACACTTGAATACTGGCAAAATACACAAGGCTAATACACTTCTCGTAAACATACAGGCAGTGAGGAGTGTTGTATCTGGCAGTTCTGTCGATACCAGACGAGGCTCAGGAAGAAGGTGGTTAGTTACACTTGAATACTGGCAAAATACACAAGGCTAATACACTTCTCGTAAACATACAGGCAGTGAGGAGTGTTGTATCTGGCAGGTCTGTCGATACCAGACGAGGCTCAGGAACAAGATGGTTAGTTACACTTGAATACTGGCAAAATACACAAGGCTAATACCCTTCTCGTAAACATACAGGCAGTGAGGAGTGTTGTATCTGGCAGTTCTGTCGATACCAGACGAGGCTCAGGAACAAGGTGGTTAGTTACACTTGAATACTGGCAAAATACACAAGGCTAATACACTTCTCGTAAACATACAGGCAGTGAGGAGTGTTGTATCTGGCAGTTCTGTCGATACCAGACGAGGCTCGGGAACAAGTTGGTTAGTTACACTTGAATACTCGCAAAATACAAAAGGCTAATACTCTTCTCGTAAACATGGAGGCTGTGCGCGATTAGTGTATATGGTAGGTCTGTCGATACCAGACGAGGCTCGGGAACAAGGTGGTTAGTTACACTTGAATACTGGCAAAATACACAAGGCTATTACACTTCTCGTAAACATACAGGCAGTGAGGAGTGTTGTATCTGGCAGGTCTGTCGATACCAGACGAGGCTCGGGAACAAGGTGGTTAGTTACACTTGAATACTGGCAAAATACACAAGGCTAATACACTTCTCGTAAACATACAGGCAGTGAGGAGTGTTGTATCTGGCAGGTCTGTCGATACCAGACGAGGCTCAGGAACAAGGTGGTTAGTTACACTTGAATACTGGCAAAATACACAAGGCTAATACACTTCTCGTAAACATACAGGCAGTGAGGAGTGTTGTATCTGGCAGTTCTGTCGATACCAGACGAGGCTCGGGAACAAGGTGGTTAGTTACACTTGAATTCTGGCAAAATACACAAGACTAATACACTTCTCGTAAACATAGAGGCAATGAGGAGTGTTGTATCCGGCAGGTCTGTCGATACAGACGAGGCTCGGGAACAAGGTGGTTAGTTACACTTGAATACTGGCAAAATACACAAGGCTAATACACTTCTCGTAAACATACAGGCAGTGAGGAGTGTTGTATCTGGCAGGTCTGTCGATACCAGACGAGGCTCGGGAACAAGGTGGTTAGTTACACTTGAATACTGGCAAAATACACAAGGCTAATACACTTCTCGTAAACATACAGGCAGTGAGGAGTGTTGTATCTGGCAGTTCTGTCGATACCAGACGAGGCTCGGGAACAAGGTGGTTAGTTACACTTGAATACTGGCAAAATACACAAGGCTAATACTCTTCTCGTAAACATGGAGGCTGTGCGCGAATAGTGTATCTGGTAGGTCTGTCGATACCAGACGAGGCTCGGGAACAAGGTGGTTAGTTACACTTGAATACTGGCAAAATACACAAGGCTAATACACTTCTCGTAAACATACAGGCAGTGAGGAGTGTTGTATCTGGCAGTTCTGTCGATACCAGACGAGGCTCGGGAACAAGGTGGTTAGTTACACTTGAATACTCGCAAAATACACAAGGCTAATACACTTCTCGTAAACATACAGGCAGTGAGGAGTGTTGTATCTGGCAGGTCTGTCGATACCAGACGAGGCTCAGGAACAAGGTGGTTAGTTACACTTAATACTTGCAAAATACACAAGACTAATACACTTCTCGTAAACATAGGAGTGAGGAGGTCTGTCGATACAGACGAGGCTCGGGAACAAGGTGGTTAGTTACACTTGAATACTCGCAAAATACACAAGGCTAATACACTTCTCGTAAACATAGAGGCAGTGAGGAGTGTTGTATCTGGCAGTTCTGTCGATACCAGACGAGGCTCGGGAACAAGGTGGTTAGTTACACTTTGAATACTCGCAAAATACACAAGGCTAATACACTTCTCGTAAACATACAGGCAGTGAGGAGTGTTGTATCTGGCAGTTCTGTCGATACCAGACGAGGCTCGGGAACAAGGTGGTTAGTTACACTTGAATACTCGCAAAATACACAAGGCTAATACACTTCTCGTAAACATACAGGCAGTGAGGAGTGTTGTATCTGGCAGTTCTGTCGATACCAGACGAGGCTCGGGAACAAGGTGGTTAGTTACACTTGAATACTGGCAAAATACACAAGGCTAATACTCTTCTCGTAAACATGGAGGCTGTGCGCGATTAGTGTATATGGTAGGTCTGTCGATACCAGACGAGGCTCGGGAACAAGGTGGTTAGTTACACTTGAATACTGGCAAAATACACAAGGCTAATACACTTCTCGTAAACATACAGGCAGTGAGGAGTGTTGTATCTGGCAGTTCTGTCGATACCAGACGAGGCTCGGGAACAAGGTGGTTAGTTACACTTGAATACTGGCAAAATACACAAGGCTAATACTCTTCTCGTAAACATGGAGGCTGTGCGCGAATAGTGTATCTGGTAGGTCTGTCGATACCAGACGAGGCTCGGGAACAAGGTGGTTAGTTACACTTGAATACTGGCAAAATACACAAGGCTAATACACTTCTCGTAAACATACAGGCAGTGAGGAGTGTTGTATCTGGCAGTTCTGTCGATACCAGACGAGGCTCGGGAACAAGGTGGTTAGTTACACTTGAATACTCGCAAAATACACAAGGCTAATACACTTCTCGTAAACATACAGGCAGTGAGGAGTGTTGTATCTGGCAGGTCTGTCGATACCAGACGAGGCTCAGGAACAAGGTGGTTAGTTACACTTGAATACTGGCAAAATACACAAGGCTAATACACTTCTCGTAAACATACAGGCAGTGAGGAGTGTTGTATCTGGCAGTTCTGTCGATACCAGACGAGGCTCGGGAACAAGGTGGTTAGTTACATTTGAATACTCGCAAAATACACAAGGCTAATACACTTCTCGTAAACATACAGGCAGTGAGGAGTGTTGTATCTGGCAGTTCTGTCGATACCAGACGAGGCTCGGGAACAAGGTGGTTAGTTACACTTGAATACTGGCAAAATACACAAGGCTAATACTCTTCTCGTAAACATGGAGGCTGTGCGCGATTAGTGTATATGGTAGGTCTGTCGATACCAGACGAGGCTCGGGAACAAGGTGGTTAGTTACACTTGAATACTGGCAAAATACACAAGGCTAATACACTTCTCGTAAACATACAGGCAGTGAGGAGTGTTGTATCTGGCAGTTCTGTCGATACCAGACGAGGCTCGGGAACAAGGTGGTTAGTTACACTTGAATACTGGCAAAATACACAAGGCTAATACTCTTCTCGTAAACATGGAGGCTGTGCGCGAATAGTGTATCTGGTAGGTCTGTCGATACCAGACGAGGCTCGGGAACAAGGTGGTTAGTTACACTTGAATACTGGCAAAATACACAAGGCTAATACACTTCTCGTAAACATACAGGCAGTGAGGAGTGTTGTATCTGGCAGTTCTGTCGATACCAGACGAGGCTCGGGAACAAGGTGGTTAGTTACACTTGAATACTCGCAAAATACACAAGGCTAATACACTTCTCGTAAACATAGAAGCTGTGCGCGACTGGCAGGTCTGTCGATACCAGGCGAGGCTCGAGAACAAGGCTGTTAGTTACACTTGAACACTCGTAAAATACACAAGGCTAATACATTTCTCGTAAATATAGAGGCTATGCGCGAGTATTGTATCTGGTAGGTCTGTCGATACCAGGCGAGGCTCGTTTACAAGTCACTTAGTTACACTTTAAGTGCTAGCAAAATAAATAAGAATATTTTACGATTAAAGTCCACTTGGATTATAATACGCTTCTCCTTATTTTATGTATTATGATAGGAATTGTTGGATGAGGGAAACGTATATCTCAAAGGGGATGCATAAGTTTATTTATGTCTGTCTGTGCACAAAATATCTCGGGTACAGCATTAAATTTAGTCTTGAATTGTAGCATGAATCTTCATTTGTATTTATATAGGTATTGAGTTTAATGGTAGTGCATGTTAATTTATATCATTTTAACTTATATTTTTATATGACTTCAGTGAAGCTCTACGCTACAGGTGGCGCTGCATCACTTCTTTTACCTTGCTTAAATATATGTTAGACTATCTCTGAAATGTAATGGATTAATATCTTTAAATCCACTTTCTCCACAGCATATGCACAAGATTGTAGCTCTCTACCCGAGATGTCACGATTTCAGTTTGTAGGGATGTCAAAGACAATTTTTGAAACATATCTGTTCCGTTTTTTTTAAAGCTATTCGTATAATTGATCAAAAACACAATGGCATACAAAGAACCCTTCATAAAAAGACTGTGACGTTAAGTGCATCATGGATTTTAAAACAAGCGCAGTCGGAGGTCTAGGAAACACTTGCACATAGAAACTTTTACAAAGTCAAACGAATAGACCACATGACATGACTACGGGTAATTACACAACGTTCTATGAATACATGACGTCGTTTGAGTGTTGAACATTATGCTAGTATAGAAATTCAAGTGAACAAGCTACGTCACGTATTACGTAATGGATGTTTTATATTATTTGCAATGTTGTCATTGTCCGCTCCCAGAGAAAATTGGCAATGTCACACAAGAGCAGTTTCACAGTTTGCATCTAGTAGGGAGTATTAGTAGAGCGCCAGCGTATATTTAAAGCACTAATTAGGAGTATTGTACAATATTAACTTTTTCACATGACACTGTACTTCCATGCCTTCATACCCCGTGGTCAAATATTAGGAGCGTTTGTACAAATCAAGTGTCAAATATGTTTCGTTTGGATGTTGGTAATTTCTAAAATAAATAATTTTGACCTTAAAATATTTACGTATTAAATATTATATTGCTATCTTTAAAAGGTTACAATAATATAAAATTCTGCAGTACTGTTGTAAATATTAATATCCTGAGAAAGTTACTACAGCAGAGACTGTTGGTGAGAATGAATTATGTAATAATACAGAAAATAGCACAACAGAGGGCATTGTGTGAAATCCTCTCTATATGACATTCGGGAGATATTATTGATGGGCAAGAGAGAGGAAATAGGTGACTATATACAATATGTGTATGTGATAAGATAGGCTAAGCACAATGTATGTACGATGGTGTACACACAAGCTGCGTAAAAGAGAAAAAAATTAGGAGTGAACAAAATATACAACTTAAGAGAGAGGGAATTATGAAGCTACAAATATGATGCCACAGTGATTTGGTTAATGGCAATGTGCATGTTTAAACGTGCTGGCTAAATATTTAAATTAAGATAAATGGTTAATTTCCTATTAAAGATCTGTTGGGCAAAAAAGGTTGAATTTTGTGTTTGACTACCGATTTTGAGGTATAAATAGTTCTGGGCTACAATGCAAAGGCAGGCAAAATTTCCTTTTGAGTGGACATTTTAGAAGGTAGTTATTGATTTGTTGAAAGGTGGGTGCGATTACTCCTAAAGTTAAAGTCAACAACTATTTATTATTTGTTATCCTATTCTGTAATAAGTTGAAAACACTTTTGAAACGTAAGAAGGTATGTTCAATGTAAATATTTATTCAATATTTCCCATTTTTTTATAAAGCTTACGATTTAGCATGAAAGAAACGTAAGTATAAAACTTTCCTCTAATACAACTTTTAAACTAGCCAATTTCATGAAATGAACCCACTAAATGCTTTATGGGGCCTTCTAGGCTCTCTTTGTTCTTTTATACTTTCAGCTTTTGTTCTTGGAAAGTATACGTAAGGCCTTCGCAAACCTGATATAATACTGTGTATTTCAGATAATAACTTTAAGTTTTCCAAAAATTTTACTTGAGTGTTATTATTCCAAATACTGTATAAGAAAGAAGCCACGTTTGCGAAATTATTGGTTTACCTAATAGTATTTCGGTTAAAAAATCATCTCTTGGTTGTGATGACAATAGAGTAATGAAAACATGTTTAGCAGAATATGTTGGATAGAAGGTGGTCGTGATACAATAGAGTGATGAAAACATGTTTAGCAGAATATGTTGGATAGAAGGTGGTCGTGATGACAATAGAGTAAAGAAAAATTATTTAGCAGAATATGTTGGATAGGAGGCGGAAACAACAAAAGTGGAGGCAGAATAGACGATGCCTCCGGTGTAACAATTAGCACCATCATTAACGACGTCACGTAGCAGCGGTGGTGGTGTACTTCCTCGTTTCTTTCTCCTACTTCGATTGCTGTGTGCGGAGGAAGAGCTAGGTTATATGACAGTCTGATCACGTGTTTACTTTACCGTTGACTGAACCTTGGTCAGGTAACATCGATTTCTTTCCCGTCTGACAGACAACTAGTGAACAACTGTTGAGCACAATCTGAGAACATACGTTTATCACAGATTTACTAAGAATTTTAAAATTGTAAAAACAAATCAAGCTTACGCACAGGCTGGCCTTCCTATTGCTGTAGAACATTTGTTTTCTTCAAAACATTAATTAGGTTTTTATATTTAATTTCGTTAATAAGTAATTATATTATTCGCCTCGTTTTACATTACATTTATTTCTCTTAAAATACATCAATTTATGATGACTGTTCATAGTAGAGTCATTGATTATATTTATTAGTTGTGAGAAGATGGCATCTAAAGGCCATTAGAGGTGTTGTGATTTTTATCTTACTGTTATACATATGTTAAAGAAATCTATTACATATGTTAGCTTCAGTAAACTCTAACAACTGTAAAAAATACTAACAATTCAAAATATAAGATTTAAGTACTGTACAGTTATAATAGATTACATCTCAAGACAACACATTTAGTATAGTAGCATCATCTATGTGTTCTGGAACAGTACTAACTTTACCGAACAACACCTACTAAACAATTCTCATGTGGCTACGAAAAGTCAAAGGTTTATTATAAAAAAGGTATATTTTATTTTCAAATACAAATCCAGCTCTATATGTAACATTTTTAAATTGAGTTCATAAATAAACAGTTTTTCAATTAATTTATTCCGAGCATGCAAATTACTCGATATGAGCACTCCAACAAAGGGAATACATTGCTTGAGTATCAATAATTCACAAGTTCTCGCTAACTCATCGCTCTTGCAACTACTTAACTATGAACTCGTCACTATAATTTTACAAACATTGGAAAAAATATTTTTATGAAATGTGATATTTAAAACCCCGCAACTTCCTGTAAAAGTTATTAGTGAGGTTGAATGACATCTCATGACGGGAAAATGGAAGGATACAAAGAATAGAACAGTGCTTTCGCAACTAGGAAAGATGAATTATGCAACGTTTGAAATCAAACTAATCAAACGTGTGAAAACTATAGATACATTGTCTGACTACAGCAAACTATTTTTACAGTGTTGTGTTATCCTCCTCACACACTTGCTGCTGTTACCGCACAATTTCTAAAATATCCCATTGTTTTTTGTTTAAAGTTTGTTATTGACGATAAAGGTTTTAAAGGGCAATATGATTATCAGTATTTGCCATCGTTTAAGTTACAAATGTATGACACAACGTTTCAAGGATTGATATCTATCCTCTTCGTCAGGTGAAAAGATAATTAGTACATGAAAATGGTTCAAACATCCGAAAACAGCTTGGAGTCCAGGCAGGAGAAAATGAGTTAATATCTCACTTTCGCCAGTGCTGGTGTAACGTGATAGTGCTCTTGAATTCTCGTGCTCGTGACTTATGCTCGTGACATCGCTTCGATTAATTTTCTCATGTCTGGAATCCAAACAGTTTTCCCATTTTTGAACCCTTTTCTTCTTTTTTCTTTTTCTATTTTCTAATTATCTTTTCAACTGGATTCCACCACATTTTATGGGATTACATCAATCTTAGATTCTTGCTTGCTTAGAATACTGCAGTAAGAGACTCATCATTGCAAGCTTGTTTGAATGAGCAGTTACCTCACCCCGCTCCCCCCACCTTGCAGCGTTGCCACATTGTTATAGTAGCTTATCAGTATGAAACGACGCAACATCTTGCTTCGTTCCTGGTGTTTGATTACATCCGTTTTTCTCTTCGATGTTCAATTATTATGCATGTTTTTATTGTATTATTACTTTTCGCTCACGTTCTGTGAGATAGGGTAAACAAGTGTTTGTTTGAATCGTGAAGGCAAATTAATCAGGAAGAGAGAAGAGAAATAAAGCTGAACAGTAACGATCATTTGATTATTGAATTCAATAGATTGTCCCATTTCTAGTTATTCTTATGATACAGCTGGTATCACTACAACACAACCCAGGCTTGCACTGATATGGCTCGTACTATAAAACCCAAAAATTTCAAAAAGGCTAAAGTGGTCTAACGTTTTCCACACCAAATTAGAAAAACTACAATTACTTACAAAACTGGGTTGATAGAGTTGACTGAGTAAATAGTATAGCAACCTTTTTTATAAAATGAACTAACAGAACAACATTTACAATTATTGAACTTGTAAAAAATATGTAATTAAATGTTTATTTAAAGTCCCTTAAATGACGACTGGCAAAATCAGGTGGAAAGTGAAAACTCGTGTTTACTCAGTATACATAGCTGCTAGTCTCCAGAGGGTCATATTAAAGTTGTAGCAAAACCTGGTTAAAATATTCTTTTATTATATTAGATATGACGTATTCCTTGTGGTTCTTTAAAGGGACAACTCTCAAAAGTCTTTTTATAATTTTGATGAATTTCGTTCGCTTTAACGTTAAGCTCCTATAAAAATCAGTTTACCGTTTATTTGCAGTTTCTTTAATTAATAAAGCATAAAATTCAGACTTTAGGATCATAATCCTAAACTTCTGTTCACTGATGTAAACGTAAAAACGTTTTGTTGCCAGGCAGAAGGAGAGTGCGTGGATTAGGTTACAAACTTTCCACCTGACTCGATAGTGAAATTCTTTAATTAAATGAACGGAAGTATGGCAGGGTGTTATTGTCGTTATGATGCTATGGTTATAAAAATATTATATAACATGTACACTTACAATATCAATAAAGAGGATAGCATTAACGTAAATTTTCGTATCCTAGAATAAACCATGGATGAGCTCAAAAAATATATAGTTAGCAGCATCTGGTGATTATTAATGAGAGCTGTAATAACTGTAAATTAATTTAAAACGTTTTCTATTTGAACTTGACTAACATTAATCCGTTATTAAAATAGTATCCACTACTCTGCAAAGGATTAAATTTTGAGGTTTCCACTTGTAAATTTTGATGTTATCTATACTTATGTAAGTATTATGTAAGTATTATATTAATAGTGTATACTAATCATATTTGTCTTTATATGCCTTTATAACAGCTGTGTTTTCATTTTTGCTATGAATGGGAATGGTATAAATCTATTTCAGACGTCTCAAATAGTAGCACCGCTACGTAGTCTTGTGTGGTATGATTTATTTTAGAAATGGACAATTTTTCTTTTATTAAACTCATACCTCTATAATATTCTTTAATATAATTAATATTTTTATCTTAAGCCCTGTTTATTGGGGTGTTATTACAAAATCGTCTACATCAATTCTTTAAATGCGTGGCGAATGATCAAATACATTCTTCTACTCTTTCTGTATTCAGGTAATTCATCTTAAAGCGGTACAGGTTTAATATAAAACATATTTTCCAAAAGAAAATCTACTGCTTGCACCATGTTAAGAGTTCGAGGTGAGCTTAGGAATTTCGATTTCATTGCTACATGTCGTGGATGTGATTAGCTACACTCTAGCAGCTGAGGTAGCAAGCGAAATATAACATACGTACTGTGATGATCAGACAGGTTCCATCACAAGGTACGATCAGTTAAGTTAGCAATATTCCAGGGAGTATCAGTCAGGTATCCAAACCAATCTAAAGTTCGATTGCCTATTGGATTCCATAATGTTTATTAAGTAGTCACGTGGATCTCATAACTATGGTAGCGCTTTAATTGTGTGAGTACATCTGATGTATTTGTCAGGTTGTTGCATCTTCTATCGCAAGAGACTTTACATTTTGACAAATACAGGGTAATATTTTGAGAAGTTCTTTGCGGAAAAACAAAAATGTAATACAAACATGGATCAGAAATGCTTACTTTTCCGCACGTCTGCAGTCTTTATTTTTATTTCAGAAACCAGTACAAAATCTGTAGGATCAGTGTGCATGTAAGCTTGTAAACCTTGTAATGATTGACAAAATTTTAATTTTTTTTCGGAATCATTCACTATGCATTCCAACAGTTAATAGCTTATATCAACAATATTTATTGACCGATGTTTATTATCTATAATGATGTTAAAGTATTTTTAATTAAATGTAGCGCCATATATTAGAAATTAAAAATTCATTATAATAGTAATCTTGATTATAACGTTTTTTGTGCTTTAAAAATCTTCAAATCTTCTCAATTTTGATTCGTGATATGATAATACTATAATTCTTATCTTGATTTTGAGACTGCTAAGGAAAATAATTGTACCAAATTTAAGTATTTATCTTTTCTGGTTTCTAAAATGAAGAATAAAAAATCAAAATCATATAAATAGAAATTAACAGTAAATTAAGCATTTTTATCATTGATTATAAATCACTTTTTGTTTGTCTTTACACGAGGTACAAAATCACAAAATATTGACTGAGAGTTCGTAAACGCTCTATATATTTTATCAGTTTTTTTCAAAATATTTTAGAGCTAGAATATTTAAGCTGGTGCAATTTTGCTTAGTCTTCTTTCAGCAGAAGTAAAGTTGGATATAGACTAATTGCACTTGGTAAAAGTGATTTTTAAAGTCACGTAGTTACTGCGCAACGTGACTCCTTTGTAACAACCCCCCCCCCCCACCAACAAATCATTGATGGGCGAGGCGCGTTAGCGTTTCGAAGAACCTATTAGTAACTTAACTGCATCAGTATAGAATAACTAATGATTACCTAACTCGGTTACATTTGATCACGAGACAAATTGTGAAGCCATTTCCTTGCTACTACACAGGAAAGATAAGAAAAGCAGCTTTCCGCCAACTCTCAAATACATTTGTTAAATTGCACCATTGATAATTCTAATCTCCTGTTTTCTGCAAATACCCTAAGTAAATACACAGAATTGTCTATTAAATAGTTACGTATATAGGTCTTTAGTATACCTTCACATACTCATTAATTTATATGAATAAATATTGTCATAGTAGGTGGTTTGCGTCAGTAAAGGGGAAGTAAATATTTATTTGACATATTGTCCGTTAACCAATAACACTTAACAAAGTAAAATATCATAATAATTTAAAAAAACAACGCATGTAAATACAATTCTTATATATAATGACTGCATACCAGTATTGAAATTACAACATGTCAGATTCGTTGTGTAGAGCAATAAACGTGACAAAATACGATGAAGGCCGGTGTGCTGGTGTGGACGGTGTGACTTCCAAACAGTTGGACCACTAACTGTACCAAACCCCTATGGAAATCAACGTCCCTTCTTTATATACGTTTTAATCAAATTGTACTCTACACATAGCGTTTTTTCATGTGGAAATGTCCTGAATATTTATACAAAAGGTTATTGGTGGAGCTTTAGAAAAGCGTATGACTTGTAGGGTTCGAAAAACTTCATTTCTGTCTGATCGGATATCTCGAAAATAAATTAATATAAACTTAAAATTGAACATAAAGCTTCATTTCTATATGACGAAGCTGAGTTAGATAATGCTGCATGTCACTCCGTGGGGTTTGGCTGAGCGTTAGCGAATATTTTTACATTGGTCATTTGGGTAAGCATGATAGCAACAAGTAAAAACCTGTGTAAACAGATTCAGTACACAAATAAGAGATTCAAACATATGGTATATTAACAAATATAGCATACATGTCCCAAAATATATAACATCATTTATAGTAACTCGAAAAAGACATTTAGATCAATAGTTCATTTGTAGAATTTAATTTTGCATAAAGTTGATTTCTATAATTAATGCGTCATAGAAAAAGAATTTGAAAAAAGACATGTCAACTTATTTTTTGTACGATTGTCTTTATGTTTATATGTTCGCAGTATATCTATAGAATGAAATGAGATGTAGATTTTAAATGTTACAGTTCATTTCATTCAAGTGTTGTTGCGTAATTACACCTTGTTTGTAAATGCGTTGTGGCTATCAATATTAATTTTTATTACCATACTAATTAATTAGATAAAAATAAGAAAAGGAATTATCACATAATTAGGTAATTTACCAATTTTTATTTAGTTTTTGAAAAGGCTAGGTTGAAAAGAACTAGGTAGATTCTGAAGTAAATACCTATGAACCAAAATGAAATAGAGTGGAAAGTTATACTCAATTTAATGACAAGAACGTTAAATATCTGTACCTTTACGCATAAAGAACAAAAAATTTTGATTCTCATCTGTTCCTATAGAGAAAATTATTGTATCGAAAACAGTTTTCAACACATTACCTTTAAATCAAATACTCGAACTAAACATTAAAAATCAAGCTAAAAAATCTAGTAATTGATTGCTGGACCTAGTAGTGAATATAACATTGATCCTATTACATTTCAAATTATCCATAATCAAAAACAAATTTTAAACAAAGAACTAATTAGCTAATTGATAAGAATTACTTTAGTTGCTTTAAAGGATATAAAATCTTAGAACGGTGAGAGTTAAACTTCTAATTAAAGCACTCTTTATAGAATGTTATAAGACCAGTCAAGGCCAGGAAAGTGGATAATTTAAAATTGAAGAGGGCTTGAAACCAAGGATCTACCTACTGTATTCTATTTATATACAAGGAAAACAGTAATGCAGATAAAGAAGAGCCTTGCGGCACTCCGATTGACTTACTCCTTCAATCTGAAGGAAACTCACTTTCTGTTCAAATCTGTTCCATTCCACCACTTAAATAGGAACTGAACTTTGATACTGCTAAAACTGTAAGGCGTAATATCACGAATGTTATTTCATAATGAAAAAAGGCAAGAGAATTTATGTAATCAAGTTCCAATAAAAATAAAAATCTTAAATTCTTTTAGCAATAATATAACTGATTGGCTACTTAGTCAAACTGAACAGATAGATATCATACACATCAGATTAGCCTAAAATATTTATTCTTTCTTTTTATATTTGCAAACTAAAATTCGTCCCTTTTATAAACAATTCTTTAATTTTAATGAACTTCTCTTGTAAATAGTAACTAATATAACATAAAATTTATTAAATCTTAATACTATTTAATTAGTCAAAAGTGTCAAGATATATTGTCATTTTATAAAACATTATATTTGTAAAATAGATGATTTACAGTCTTATATATTTATAGTTTATATATATATATATATATATATATATATATATATATATATATATATATATATATATATATATATATATATATATATATAAACGTAGAATGGTAAGTAAATTTAAGATTGATAACAGTTTGAAATGATTAAGTTATGCTCTTATAATCGTAAATGTACTTTTCATTTAGATGTAATTTTAGATAAATGTAGTATGAAACTTTCATTATTACCACAGTGATAAGCACATCATGTCCTTATTAGAGAAGACCGGGCTGTTAGCATACCTTTCCTTGTCTATTGTTTAGTTTCTCTAACCACGCAGATTGTTAATGTGGTTAGATTATATTCCGTAAGAATTTTGTTTTGTCAAGTTTGCATTTTTTTCGGAATAAAATTCATTATTTTATTAAATGTAAGACGATTTTAAAAGCGTTATTTTGACATCGTTCCTTGCTTGTTGTGTAACCCATAAGTGGGTTTGTGTTTTTTAAACGAGAAAATTTACCTCAGAAATATTGGTAGTTTTATCATCCCTATTAAGCAATCTTATTAAGGATGACCGATTATACCGCTTCTGAGCTCATAATTTCTTTAAAGGCCCATAGGTGACGAACTTGACACACTACATGTAAAACTTTTTTGATCAAAGTTTATAAATCATCCTCCTACCTGAAAGCCCTTTAGGTCGGAAAATCAGAATTTTGTCTAAGATGGATATGGGCTGTTAAAATATATTTAAAGGGTCTAAATATGTATGTTCACGAAGTTTGGGCCTGTTTTTGCGCGAGATTTTTTTTATAGAACTGTCAGTTCTTAGAAGATTGTTCTATAGAACAATCTGAAATTTCTACACCTTTATAGTATTCTCACTAACCGGATGTTTAATCAGAAACTATTTGGAATGTCGCTACTCCAGTTGAATGTTTCCCGCAATTTGTGTATGAATATTTGACAAGAGAGGTAATGGCAGCGCTTGTTAACTTATCGACAGTCCAGTTGCTACCGTGTGTTTGCTAATGGGTTTAGTCTGTCACTGTACATGAGAGGGACAGAGCATTATACATAATACATTGTCAATGGACATTGAGAGGAAGTCGAGTAATCAGATACATTAAGACAACAAAGCAACTATGATCTTTGTAGTATTTATCTAGTTATGAGAAAGAAATATACACCAAATTGACAATTATTATAATAGCGGTAGAATTTATAATTTGTGTTGAATATCCATTCTATAGGAATAATGTATAACTGTATATTATAACTTATAATAATGCTTATATTATTTAAAGTTAATCTTTCATAGAGATTTGATATAGAGCTAACTCTCATTCACTTAATATGACAAAACTCTTTATTAGGCAAATAAACACAATGTAAAGTTTTAACCATTGTTATTGATTCGACTCTAAACTAATTTAAATCAGAATGGTTTATTTTTTATTTTTCTGTAAAAATAAATTCTGTGAAAACATACGGTATAAAATATTGGTAAATGCATGTTAAAAACAAAGATAGGTTATCGAATTAAAATTTTTATATTTAACCTGTTAAAAATCCTCTAATATCTGCAAAAAAAAAAAAAAAAAAAAAAAAAAAAAACACAAACACTGTAGTATTTCTCACCACTTTGGACGCATTTAATAATAATAAACAAGATATATTTTAAGTAGGTGAATTAAATACTGAAGTTTATGGAGCAGTAACCTTTTATGTTTTAAAATGGCTCTCTAAATGTTAGATGTAAGATAAACCAAATAGAGTCAACTCACTAAGTATTCCATGAATTTCTAAACATTACCTATAATGAGCACATGACGTCATTCTACTGTGTTAATATCTTTTTCCATATTAGAATTGCAGAGCTCTTGAATAAAGAAAATGTCACGGGTTATTACCATGTCCATTTCTAACTCAAATAATACAAGGAAATGGGGAGTCCTTAATACCAATATTGAAGAAGTTTCTTTCAATATTGAAGGTAAGTTACCTCCACGCAAAAACTGCTTCCTTAAAACGACTTGTTATCCAAAAATTTACTTTTTAATCACGTCTTTTATATGAATAAAATTAAAAAAGTTGACATAGGGTTACAGTTTATTACTTTTACTTATGTTGAGTACTAATACAATGCTACTTGTGTATAAAATAAACACATATATTTTATGATAACAAACCGTAATAGTTTATGTATTTATGCATATATTAAAAGGATTTTATTATTATTAATATTACTTATAAGTTATTTATTTTATACCTCTTATAAGCAATTACTTAGCATATTTAGTTTTTGTAGTCTTCAGTCCAGACGTAATTTGTTATTGCTAACTCATTTGTTTAAACTTGTTAGAAATGTAATAAGGATACGTCTTCTCTACAGCGAATTCCTTTTCATGTTGGCGGAATTAAAACTACAATCCACCATTTTTTTGCTATACCTTTTTCTAGAACTGATTATATTAGCCAATTCTCCTACTGTCTCAATTAAATATTGAGCTATTAAATATCCTATTGGCTTTACAATTAAATAGCTCAACATTTCGATATTTTTAGCAATACTTTAAGTGAGTTCAGAAGGGTATGTTTAATTCAGATTGATATTTAAATATTTATACTCATAATTATATATATACCATAGTTAGGTATAACTAACATATCGTAGTTTTTCATTCTATTTAATAAATGAGAGTATCATTGTTTATTACTAGTTATTGTTTTATTAATTTTTATGTATACTATTTGTATATGTTGATTTGAGTTTAATATTTTTGTTACGAATACTTTTTCTTGCTCAACATTGATTGGCAGTGTTTGCTTAGTTTTTACAATTACAGTACTCTGTTTTGTTGTAATCAGGGGTTTAACCTGTAATAGTGCATGTAAAATAAATAAATAAATAACGAAGCATAGATATTAATATTGACCAGTATAACTGTAAATTATAACAGCTCATAATGTAATTAGTAATCGCCTAAATAAGTTATTTTTGATGTGCTTAATTGTTTTATAAATGAGACTGATCAATCGTACTGACATACTACTCAGCCAGAATACAGAGTGTCTGGGTAGGAAATAAATATAACACTCGTGTACAAAACACTCAGTTACACAAGTAAAAATCGCAAATAAATATAAGACTAATACATTTCATGTTGACATAGAAGCAGGGAACTGGTCGTGGATCTGGCAGGTCTGTCAATACCAGACGAGGCTCGCGACCAACGTGGTTAGTTACACTTGAATACTGGCAAAATACACAAGGCTAATACAATTCTCGTAAACGTAGAGGCAGTGAGGAGTGTTGTATCTGGCAGGTCTATCGATAATAAACGAGGCTCGGTAACTAGGTGGTTAGTTACACTTGAATAATATCAAAATACACAAGGCTAATACACTTCTCTTAAACATAGAGGCAGTGAGGAGTATTGTATCTGGCAGGTATGTCGATACCAGACGAGGCTCGGGAACAAGGTGGTTAGTTACACTTGAATTCTCGCAAAATACACAAGGCTAATACACTTCTCGTAAACATAGAGGCAGTGAGGAGTGTTGTATCTGGCAGGTCTATCGATAATAAACGAGGCTCGGGAACTAGATGGTTAGTTACACTTGAATACTGGAAAAATACACAAGGCTAATACCATTCTCGTAAACATAGAGGCAATGGGGAGTGTTGTATCTGGCAGGTCTATCGATAATAAACGAGGCTCGGGAACTAGGTGGTTAGTTACACTTGAATACTGGCAAAATACACAAGGCTAATACCATTCTCGTAAACATAGAGGCAGTGAGGAGTATTGTATCTGGCAGGTCTATCGATAATAAACGAGGCTCGGGAACTAGGTGGTTAGTTACACTTGAATACTGGCAAAATACACAAGGCTAATACCATTCTCGTAAACATAGAGGCAGTAAGGAGTATTGTATCTGGCAGGTCTATCGATAATAAACGAGGCTCGGGAACTAGGTGGTTAGTTACACTTGAATACTGGCAAAATACAGAAGGCTAATACCATTCTCGTAAACTAGAGACAGTGAGGAGTGTTGTATCTGGCAGGTCTATCGATAATAAACGAGGCTCGGGAACTAGGTGGTTAGTTACACTTGAATGCTTGCAAAATACACAAGGCTAATACAGTTCCCGTAAACATAGAGGCAATGAGGAGTCTTGTATCCGGCCGGTTTGTCGATATCAGACGAGGCTCGGGAACTATGTAGTTAGTTTCACTTGAATACTTGCAAAATACACAAGACTAATACACTTCTCGTAAACATAGAGGCAGTGAGGAGTGTTGTAACTGGCAGGTCTGTCGAATCCACACGATACTCGGTTACAAGGCATTCAGTTACACTTTAAGTGGTATCAAAATAAATGTAAATGTCATACGATTGAGGTCTACTTGAATTCTATTACGCCTCTCCTTAGTTTATGTTTTATGTTAGGAATTATTGGCTAGAGAGACGTATAACTCAAAGGGGTGCACAACTTTATATCTGTCTGTGCACGCAACATCTTGAGTACAACATGATAAATAAGCTTGAACTTTAGCATGAAGCTTCATATATAAATATATTTCAGACTACCTCTGAATATAATGGATCACTATCTCTAAATTCATTTTATCCCCAGCATACGCACAAGGTTGTAAGTCTCTATCCGAGATGTTACAATTTCAGTTCCTAGAAAGGTCAGTGAAATTTAGAAAATATATCTATAACGTTTTCCTTAAAGCTTTTTGTAAAACCGATCAAAGAGACACTGGCATACAATGAACACCTCCTAAAAAGACTGAATATAAGTGCATTAAGGATTTTAAAATAAGCGCAGTGAGAGGTCTAGGAAACACGTGCACATTGTAACTTTTACAAAGTCAAATGAATACACCACGTGACATGATTACGGCTAATTACACAACGTTCTATGAATACATTACTCTACGTCGTTTGAGTGTAGAACATTATGGTAGTATACAAATTCAAGTGAACAAGCTACGTCACGTATTACGTAATGGATGTTTTATATTATTTGAAATGTTGTCATTGTCTGCTCCCAGAGAAAATTAGCAATGTCACACAAGAGCAGTTTCACAGTTTGCATCTAGTAGGGAGTATTAGTAGAGCGCCAGCGTATATTTAAAGCACTAATTATAGGTGTATTGTACAATATTAACTTTTTCACATGACACTCTACTCTAATACCTTCTTGCCCCGTGGTCAAATATTAGGAGCGTTTTTATAGACCAAGTGTAAAATATGTATCGTTTAGATTTGGGTAATTTGTAAAGGTAATAATTCAGACCTTATAAAATTTACGTAGTAAATATTATATTTAAAAATTTACGATAACAAAAATTCTGCAGTACTGTTGGAAATATTAATATCCTGAGAAATTTAATATAGCTGAGAGAATTATGTAATTATACAGAAAATAGCAAAACAGAGGGCATTGTGTGAAATCCACTCTATATGACATTCGGGAGATATTATTGATGGGCAAGAGAGAGGAAATTGGAGACTATATACAATATGTGTAAGTGATAAGAAAGGCTAAGCACAATGTATGTACGAGGGTGGGAACGCGGGTGTATACACAAGCTGTGTAAAAGAGAAAAAGTTAGGAGTGAACAAAATATTCAACTTAAGAGAAAAGGGAACTTTGAAGCTACAAATATGATGCCACAGTAATTTTGTTAATGGCAATGTGCATGTTTATACGTGCTGGCTAAATATTTAAATTAAAATACAATGGTTAATTTCCTAGAAAAGAGCTGTTGGGCAAAAGAATTTGAATTTTGTGTTAACTATCGATTTTGTGGTATAAATAGTTACGGAAAACTATTAGTGCTGGGTGATTCTTTAAAAACTTTGACTTTCTGGGCTACAATCCAAAGGGAGGCAAAATTTCATTTTCAGTGGATATTTTAGAAGTTAGTTATTGATTTGTTTAAAGGTGGCTGCGATTACTCTTAAAGTTAGAGGTAACAACTATTTCTTATTTCTAATCCTATTCTGTGATATGTTAAAAACACTTTATAGCTTTTTGAAACGTAAAAAACAATGTTAAATGTAAATATTTATTCAATATTTCCACTTTTTTTAAAGCATGCGATCAAGAATGAAAGAAGCGTAGATATCCAACTTTCCTCTAAAATAATTTTGAAATTAGACCATTTTATGAAATGAACCCACTAAATGTTTTGTGGGGCCTTCTAGGTTCTCTGTGTTCTTTTATACTTTCAGCTTTTGTTCTTGGAAAGTATGCATAAGGCATTTGCAAACCTGATGCAGTACTGTGTATTTCAGATAATAACTTCAAGTTTTCTAAAAATTTTACTTAAATTATATTATTCCAAATAATGTATAAGAAAGAAGCCACGTTTGCAAAATTATTGGTTTACCTAATTGTATTTCGGTTAAAAAATCATCTCTTGGTCGTAATGACAATAGAGTAATGAAAACATATTTAGCAGAATATGTTGGATAGGAGGCGGAAACAGCAAAAGTGGAGGCAGAATAGACGATGCCTCCGGTTGTAACAATTAGCACCATCATTAACGACGTCACGTAGCAGCGGTGGTGGTGTACTTCCTCGTTTCTTTCTCCTACTTCGCATTGCTGTGTGCGGAGGAGGAGCTAGGTTATATGATAGTCTGATCACGTGTTTACTTTACCTGAACCTTGGTCAGGTAACAACGATTTTCTTTACCGTCTGACAGACAACTAGTGAACAGCTGTTGAGCGTAATCTGAGAACATATAATATGCATGGTTATTGTTGTTGAATCTGGGGACAGTGTAAGTGATTTCCTTAAGAGTTATTTGAAAAGAAGTAAATTTTGAAAATATTAAATAAGGAGTTTAATATCTTTTAAGTGAGGGAATTTGCCCCCTTAACACCACATAAATATGCGAATTAATATGACAGGTTCTTATAAGTTGAAGCAAATAAACTATTTAATTAACTTCTAAAGAAAATTCTGTCGTCTCATTTAACCTAATTTAAAATTTAAATATTTCAGTATTTGCTCAAAAACTAGTATAGCCTGGTTAACTAAGCCCAATATATATTAAAGATAACAAAGATTTTTATAAATTAACAAATGTCATTTGATCCTTCTGTACGAAAAAAAAGGTATTGGTGTGACCTTGACCTTTAACTTTGTATGTCTGGTCGGTTTGCGTGCTTTCATGAATACCTTTCATTTATGGACGGGGTTAAAGAATACAACGTGCTAAAATTACAGGGATCGTGACAAGTTCATTTTGTGACCTAAACATAGATAGTTTTTAGCAGTCTCCCTCTCTTTTTCTTTCTCATATACTCGTATATTTCACTCGCCATTCATCATACTATTTAAATACTGATAAGGTGAGAACAGGATACAATAGAGATAAAGTAAAAATTAGTTAGTTTGAGGAGATTACTTATATACGAGGTTCGTTCAATAAATTATTATAAAAACTAGTTTTTTCGGAAAATATTTTTATTTGTCAACATAATATCCTTTGCATTTTTCAAATGCTGTTTGCAAACTATTTAAGCCGTCTAAAAATACAATCTGTAAATTTCTTCAAAATAAGCATTCGTTAGCTCAATAAACCCTTCGTTTGAAGGGAAGCGTCGTACACCAAGCTATTGTTTCAAATTGGGAAACTGGAAAAGTCACTGGTATATATCCTTTTAAAGTGCTGATTTTACTGTTTGTATCTAGCTGTCTCACATTGATATTGTTATTATTTATAATAACAATTATTATTATTACCTAAAGGTCGGATTTAAGCGTATCGCCTATATACAATACTCTAATAATCTAAGAAAACGATTGTCGTTTATATTTTCCCCCCTTTTTTTGACCTCCACCAAAACTAGCGTCCCTGATCTTCCCTTTCTGTAAGAGAAAAAGTTTCAAGACAAGACAAATATCAGATTGTGTGCTTATATAGTGCACATTGTGTCTTGGCTCGGACTTCAGATTCACAATTCATTTTACCGTTGCTTATTCCGCAGCGTTATATCAGACTGACAGTGTTACACAGATGAATGTCAGACAGTCACGGAAGCACATAAGTGCACTCTATTCATTAGCTGATAAATGTCGATAAATCTCTTTCACGGGATATGTTGTCAGGCTGCGATATCCGTTATTATGAAAAAACATCCACGGTGCTCGCTCTGAACGACCAGATTCCGAGCTACAGGGTCATGCATAATTAAACTGCGCTACTGACATTGCACTGTTGAAACGGAGATAATGTAACTAGTTTTAATTATTGTTATTAATCTTAGATTATCTCGTAGAATTATAAATAAATTAAGAATATGTATTTATACGTTAAGATATTAAAGAGACATAATGATAGAAACTGAGAATATTTTTAATTTTTGAAATTGCCGCAATGGTGGGAGGGGGTTCAATATTTCAAAACTGCATTTGAACCAAAGGTGACAGTTAAAAGGAAACTTTGGAAATGACTTCAAAATATTCCGTACCAAAATGGCGTTTTTTTCATGATTAATTTATTTAACAACAATCTATTACAAGACGATTGTCGTTTAAAACATGTGGATACATTTCTATGTTTTATTACACAACTAAAACACTATGGCAAGTTTTACATTTACGTAAATCTGTTTAAATAAACATGTTTACATTCAACATAATTTCTCAAACACCTTATTGTTCAAATTATAAATACGCGTTTTTTCTTTTTTCTATCTTCTGTGTTTAAACAACGAGTCAATGCATTCTTCAAGTAGAAAACGATGGTTAAGAGATAATCTTGAGCAGCTACTAAGATTATCCTGACCACTTACCCAATCCACTTGTCCAAGGTATTGTTATAATGGTCTGATAATTACATCGCTGCTCTTGTCGTGTGAATGTCAACAAGCTCTAAATTTAGACTGAAGTGCATTATCCTTGAGTTCAAAGTTTAAAGAGTAAGCCTTTGGTTATTTTTAAAGCCTTTATTGATAACTATCCAGTTAAGTCTGCAAATTTTATAAAGATAATTAAAGATTGATTAAAAGTACGTTTATTACAGATTTCATTTTAAAAATTATACTATAAAAACTGCTCAAGCCTACACAAAGTACTACCAGTAGATATGAATATGCCGGTTCTAGACCACTTTTGGGACAGACAGAAAATCAATGTAAAATACTGTCCATTGAAACCATAAACAAATCTAATAAAATCTAACAGGAAAGCACGAATGTTAAATAACCGAATCTTTAGCTGTTTTACTGTTCAATGTTTGCTTCTACATTTATAAGCTGTTTTAATGAAAAAATCAAAAAATCTTAATACAAAATCTTTATTCTACAAAGTTAATTGTAACACAGTCTTTATCTTTAATAGTCTTCTTTCCAGTAACAATCAAGTGTAATTTTCATTTTTGTTTAATTCTTTAATCTTTTTTTCATCCAAAACAGTCAAAAATCTGTTCGGCAAGTGTACTTTACAATCTTCCAACTCGGCAATTATTGTAAACCCGAATTTATCTTTCATTTTCTCCAAATTCAAGATTCTATATCTCTTTTTTTCTTCCAATTCCACTAATTTCTTATATTCTTTGAATCTTAGTTCACCAACCTTATTCAACTCTTGTAACAGCGCTGCCATTTATTATAGAAAAATCTTTTAACTAAATTTAGTTAAAAGATTTTTCTATAACAAATAGAACAATCTGAAAACATTTGACCAGAAATTGTGCTGATTTGTGTCAAAAATCACTACTTCTCAAAATTTAATTTTACAAATTTTTGCCCTTTAAATAGAACAATCTGAAAACATTTGACCAGAAATTGTGCTGATTTGTGTCAAAAATCACTACTTCTCAAAATTTAATTTTACAAATTTTTGCTCTTTAAATAGAACAATCTGAAAAACATTTGACCAGAAATTGTGCTGATTTGTGTCAAGTTGTCACAAAAATCACCACTTCTCAAAATTTTAGTTTACAAATTTTTGCTCTTTAAATATGGAGCGGAAAAAGATAGAGTGCCCATACTGCAAAAAAGACATTTTTGAACATCACTATACTCGTCATTACAATTCGAAAAATCATTTGAAGAACAAAGAAATTTATAATAAAGAACTAAATTATTTGAGGACTTGGGCTAAAGAGAATCAAATCGATGGTCACGAAAAGATGTACAATATAGAAAAATTGCGTGAATTAAAGAAAAGCTTTAAGGAAGATAAAAAAGATCTCAATCTATTTAATGATGAAAAAATTCAATCAATCGCTGAAAAATTGTCCTTAGAAACAAACGATAAAACTAAGTCTGAAATGATCGAAGAAATTGATAAAACTCTTAAAGTAAAATCCGAAAATATCATTGATGTAGAAGTTTTATCCTCAATACACGGTCTTTTCAAGCAATACATTTTAACAAACTTGAACGACAATTCCATGTCAATTTACAAATATCTTTCAATTATGCGGTCAGAAATTAAAAGTTTAATCGAGAAATTTCAAGAAAATGTTAAAAATATGAAGGGCTATCTCTCTTTGGAATGTGAATACGAACGAACTTTAGTGAATGGTGAACCGCAAACATGTCTAATGTATTTTACTATCAAAGCAGACGAAATCTTTGACGTAAACGACTTTATTACTAAGCAATTTAATAAATTAACACATCGAGAACAAACGAATAATCCAAATAAAGGTTCCGGATGGACATTTAAAAGTTGTAAACAACTAGTTTTGAGCCTTAACAAACACGAAATGATGAATGCAGGATCATACATCGATTTACCAAAGAATATCAAAGATAAAAAAGCTTGTATAAATATAAAAAATAGAGATGATTTTTGCTTTATTTACTCAATAAGATGTGCTATTGAAAAAACCCGAGACTCATGTTGACAGAGCAAAACAATACGAAAAATTCGTGAACGATGAGATATTTTCTGTATTCGACTATCCTATGTCTTTAAAAGATATACAATTATTTGAAAAACGAAGCAGCAAAGCAAAGTACAAGTATCCGAAAATGTCTGTAAATGTCTATACTTTTGATGAAAAACTACACATAGTACCGTTGCAAATTTCAGAAGTTTATGACGCCAAGTTAGAAGTTGATTTATTGTATGTTAAACAAGATGATAAATCCCATTATGTTTTGATAACAGATTTAAGTAGATTAGCGAGTTCACAGATATCAAAAAATGCTCACAAGACGTTCTTGTGTCGAAGATGTTTAAGCCATTTCTACAAATATAGTGCTTTATCAGATCATTTAGAAATTTGTAAGCAACATGAAGTTTGCAAGCCAATTATGCCGTTTCCGGGTCAAACAACTAAATTTGCCAATTACCAAAAGAAATTTAGCCATCCGTACGTTATTTATATGGATTTTGAAAGCATATTAGAGAAGATTCCCACATGCAAAAACAATCCGCAAAAATCGACTACAACCAAGATTCAGAAGCATATTCCTTATGGTTTTACTCTATATTTAGTGTCTAATGTGACCAATCGTATGTACAAGCCGATATGTTATCGAGCAAAAAATGAAGAAGAGTTGCCGAACGTTCCTGCAAAATTGTTTGAAGAACTCAATAAATTATCGAAGTACATAGCTCAAAAAATATAATTCAAAGAACATGAAGCCTATGAAATTGACTGACGAAGAAGAAATTTCGTATCAAAATTCAAATCTTTGCCACATTTGTGAAGAAATATCGTATCAAGACACTGAAAAAACTTTAGGGTTTTTACCAGATAATTGGAGTTCTGCTTATGATGTATTCAAAAAATGCAGAGATCACTGTCATTTGACTGGAAAATTTCGAGGTGCAGCTCATAGAATTTGTAATCTGAATTTGAAATTTCCTCAGAATATTCCCGTTTTCTGTCACAATATGTCTAATTACGATACGCATTTGTACATAAAAGAATTGGCAAAACAATACGGTAATGTTGATTTGATTGCAAACACCGATGAAAAATATATAAATTATTCTGTAAATTCTGGATATGGCTATGAATTCGAAGGTGATAAGCCAAGAAAATTCATCAAGTTTTCGTTTGTAGACACGTTCAGATTCATGGCCTCGTCTATAGAAAAGTTAGCTAAAAATCTAAAGAGAGAAGACTTCAAACATACAAATCATTTTATACAAGATGGACTGAATGAGATAATAGAAAGACAGCCAAATGACGAAGAAGAAATCTTTAAAATTCTATCTGGAAAAGGCATATTTTCCCTATGAATTTATCGACAGTATTGAAAAACTTGATTACACAGAAGAATTGAGAATTCAAGATTTCTATTCCCTTTTGACAGACGAGAGCATATCTGAGAAAGATTATCAACACTACTTGAGCGTTTGGAACAAATTAAAAGAGAAAAATCTTGGAAATTACTCTGATCTCTATAACATTCAAGATGTTCTATTGCTCGCTGATATCTTTGAAAATTTTAGGAATATTTGTTTGAATTGCTATAAGCTTGATCCAGCACACTATCTAACAGCTCCCAGTCTTGCATGGGATGCTATGTTAAAATTAACGAAAATTGAGCTTCAGCTAATTAACGATTATAATATGTATTTGATGATTGAAAAAGGCATTCGCGGGGGCATTTCTCAGTGTATTAAACGATATGTGAAAGCAAATAACAAATATTTAAAAGATTTTGATAAGACAAAGCCCGAAAACTATTTGTTGTACGTCGATGCAAACAACCTTTATGGGTATGGTCTTATGCAAAAACTGCCGTATAGTGATATCAAGTGGATGGATCCAAAAACGTATACAAAAGAAGAGTGGAAAGAAACAATTTTGGAACTCACTGGTGACGAAAACTATGGCTATATTCTTGAAGTCGATCTTGGATATCCAACAAATTTACACGAACATCACAAGGATTTACCTCTTGCTCCAGAACATTTTAAAAACAAACTTTGCACAACTCTACTGGATAAAACTGAATACGTTGTTCATTCGAGAAATTTGAAGTTCTATTTGGAACAAGGTATGATTTTGAAACATGTGAATAGAGTTATTGCATTCGATCAGAAGCCTTTTATGAAAGAATACATTGATTTTAACACAAACATGAGAACCAAAGCTACAAGCGACTTTGAAAAGGACTTTTATAAGCTGATGAACAACTCAGTTTTTGGAAAATCTATGGAAAATGTGAGAAACAGATGTGATATTAAGCTTGGAAATGAAGAATTTTCAATGAAACAAGCTAAGAAAACAAATTTCAAATGCTTTAACATCTTTGACGACAACTGTATAGCGAGTCACATGTACAAACAAAAGGTTAAATTTAACAAACCGATTTACATAGGATTTTCAGTTCTCGACCTCTCAAAATTGCTAATGTACGAGTTTTATTACAACAAATTAAAGAAGTTTGATCCAGATTTGAATCTGTGTTACATGGATACAGACAGTTATTTCCTAGAATTGAAACGAGATCCTTTTAAAATTATTAAAGAAAATATAGATGACTTTGATACAAGTGATTATCCAAAAGATCATGAATGTTTCACTACTAAAAATAAGAAGGTAATAGGGAAATTCAAAGATGAGTTAAATAGCGAAGTTTTAGAAGAATTTTGTGGTTTAAGGTCTAAGATGTACTCGTACAAATATCTAGATAAAAACCCAGTTAGGTGTAAAGGGATTAAGAGAAGCGTTGTAAATAAAACAATAAATATCGAAAACTTGAAGAGATGTTTGTTCGAAGATAAAGAAGAATTTAGGGAGATGACTGTAATAAAAAGCTATAAACATGAATTGTATACCATCACTATAAACAAGTTAGCACTGAACGCTAAAGATGATAAGAGAATTGTCCTAGAAAATAAGATCGATACAGTACCGTATGGCTATAAAAATGAAGCAAAATCTGATATATTAGACGAATTAAATAAACTTGGAAACTTTGATATGTAAATGGAAGATGATTTAATTCACTGTCACAAGTGTAAAAAGAAAACGAAAAATATAGATTCAAAAATCGTTCAAACTCAAAATGGATTGTATAGAATTGCTGCAAAATGTTCAAAATGTAAGACAAATAAGAGTAAATTTATAAAGAATCCTTATGAAAAACAAGTAAAGAAAGAATCTAAGAATAAGGAAGAAATCGAGATTGAAGCTAGAGAAATTCATGCACCGGTACGAAAGAAGTTTAAAAAGAGAAAAATTATAACATTAGGAATTGACGATTTATGGGCAGCAGATTTAGTTATAATGTCTAACTATTCAGATCAAAATGATGGATTTAAGTATATGTTAAATGTTATTGATACTTTCTCAAAATATGCTTGGTCAAGAGCTATCAAAAGAAAAAACGGCAAGGATATTTCAAAAGCTTTCGAAGATATAGTAAAAGATGCCATAAGGATCAATCACAAACCTCCTAACCTACTTCATACAGATAAGGGTTTAGAGTTTAAAAATAAAGAATTTAACGATGTTTTGAGGAAATACAACATTAAGATTTATCATACTGAAAACGAAGAGAAATCAAGTATTGTAGAGAGATATAACAGAACTCAAAATGAAAGAATGAAGGTTCTTTTTGAGATTAATAAAAACTTTAAATGGATCGATATTCTTCAAGAAATCGTAAAGAAATATAACGATACTGTTCATAGCACAATCAAAATGAAGCCTAAAGACGTAGATAAAGATGCAGAAAAAGAGTTATTAGAGTCGGTTTTCAAGTATGTTCCACCAGAAATTCACACGAAAACTAAATTTAAAGTCAATGATCATGTAAGAATTGTTAGTAAAAAACAAAAATTTTCGAACAAATATAAAAACAATTGGTCAAGAGAAATCTTTGTGATTTATCAAATTAATAACACAGATCCTGTAACTTATAGTATAAAAGATTTAAATAATGAAGAAATAACCGGAAAGTTTTATGAATATGAATTGAGAAAGTCAAAGATTTTTTCTATATAAATGGAGGCCCAAAAGAAATGTTCAATGTGCAAAGAATTAAAAGGTTTTGAAGAATTTTATAAAGATAAGAGTAGAAAAGATGGAATTATTTATAATTGTAAAGATTGTTATAGGAAGTATCATAAAGAGCTGTATGATAAAATAGAAAAATTAACTTTGGAAGAGAAAGAATGTCTTAAATGTAAAGAAACTAAAAAAATTTCAGAGTTTAATAGTGATCACTATAGTAGAGATAAGAAAGACTCATATTGTAAAGATTGTGTAAAGAAGAATCACCATAGATTATATTATGAAGATACTCAATGTGAATGTGGAAGAACTATAAAATCGTTAAATAATTATCAAAAACATTTACAAACAAAATATCATAATTCAAGAGTTTAACATTTTCATCGTGTAATAATTTTTTCTATTTAAATGGAGTCTCAAAAGAAATGTACAAAGTGTCAAGAAGAGAATAGAAAAGACTGTTATTGTAAGGAATTATATGATAAAATGGACAAATTAACTTTAGAAGAAAAAAAATTGTTACTTTTGTAAAGAAATTAAAAATATTTCTGAATTTAATAACTGGCAGTATAGTAAAGATAGAAAAGATTCTTTTTGCAAAGATTGTGCTAAAAAAATTTTCAGCGAAAGTTATAAAAACGAAATGCCTTGTGAATATGAAAAAAAGATTTTACAATGGTTACCTAGTTATGCTAAACATTTACAAACAAAATATAATAAATCGAGAGTTTTTAGTAAAATTTAGAAACATTTTCATCGTGTAATTTAGATATTCTATAAATCAGTCGAGATTCTGCCATATTTGTAGTAAAATGATTTCCGTTGTATAAAATATTCAAAGATTCTTTCATTTGGTTGTAGAGATTTATACTATTTGGATCTCCATGTCTTAATAAAATTTCCATTTCTGGGTAATCAATTTCAAGTTCTTTCAATCTTTTCGGTATTTCTCTCTTTTGAGCTCTGATAACGTAATAAGGCCATTCCCACATGTGATTCTTCTTAATTAACACAAAAACATGGTGTTTTTTCTTATCAAAATCTTTACAAACAAGATCTGGTTTCATTAAGTCAATTTTTACACTTTGTTTTGCAATTATTTCCGTTTTGATTTCATCTTTAATTTGCAAGTGCTTAACTTTGTCCTCTAAATATTTAATCTTGTTTTCAAGTTTGTACACACCAAATTTACGAATGCTTGGTAAAACATCTCTCGTAACCCATTGTTGAAAGCTTTTTGCTTCTATTTTATGAGATCTTAAAATTAACGAATAAAGTCCTGATTCATTAATGAAAATAGTATCTTTGTGAATATTTGCGAGGTGGCCCTCGAGGGCTACCTTATCTTTTAGATAAAAGTATTGAGATTTGTCACCTTCATCGACATTATTTCTAATCGCTTTTTCTGTATTGTTATATTCCAATATTTCTGCAACATCTTTAGCCTTAAACCAAAATTCATTATTTTCATCAACAATTGTTAAAATTTCTTTATTATTGAATTTTAGTTGATTATTTCTTAGATCTATGACTGACTCCATTTAGATAGAAAAAATTTAACAAGCAATTTTTATTTTGAGAGACCTGGTTCATTAATAAAAACAGTACAGGGATGAAGATTGTTAAGGGGCCATTCGAATAGACCCTTGTTTTTTTAAGTAAAAATATTGAATTTTGTCATCATCATCAACGTTTAATATGATTGCTTGTCTAGTGTTTTCATATTCTAATATTTCTGCAACATCTTTCGCTTTAAACCAGATCACATTGTTTTCGTCTACAATAGTTAAGATATTCGTGTTATCGAATGTAAGTTGGTTATTGAGCAGATCCACAACTGACTCCATTTAGAAAGAAAAAATTTAACAAGCAATTATTTGAGTGTAAAGTCCAGATTCATTAATAAAAATTGAACTAGGATGTAATGTTTGTAAGAGTCGCGATTCGATACCCTTGTCAGAACGTATGTTTTTGAATATTTTCTCGGGGTCTATGGGATAGACTCCAGTGATTTATACATTTAAGGGCTATTTTCTCGTCATTATCGTCATTTTAATCTAATCGCCTCTCATCAATCTTAAATAAATTGTTGTTTTACTCTCATTATTTAATAAATTTCCCTCAGAGTCTTGTATAGTTAGAACGATTTTTTGAATTCTTTTAATATTTTTTCTAATTGGAATATAATCGATTTCATTCGGTTTTTTCACTGATTTTTGATCCATAAGCAACATTTGGGAAAAATGTGTACAAAATTTCAGATTCTTTGTGTAAATGTTCGGTATGATTTTCAAAAACTAGGTTCAACGAGATTACAATGTACTTCAATTACATCAAACGGTCTAAATTTTGGCGTTTTATTTCCTAAATATACCTGATTTGGCTCAATAGTTTCTTGAACAAACCCTAATAAATCTACAATAATTGCTGAAAACATTATTCTTACTGGTGATTTTATTTGAATTTTATTAGAGAGATAATTTTTTTGCATTTCAAACTTGTTTTCGTCAAAGTTTTAAAGATTTATCTGATTGTTTGAATGTTTTCAGATAATTTTTAAGGGAATTTTTTACTTGATCGAAAGTATAATATCCTTTGTTTAAACCATAATATTTTGTTACGTTCTTCTCACTAAATCCTATACAATAAGGAGAACTTTCACTAATATTTATTACAAAATTGTCAGAATAAAAACCGCTTAAACCGATAAAATAATTTGATTCTTCCTCTAAGTGTATAGGATGTTCCAAGTTTAAAACTAATTTAGAGCTTTCTGAAGTCAACTTGAACAGCTTCATTTTCGCAAGCGTTGCTTCAAGATGAAAATCTTCTATTTAAATGGAGAAATTTTTAAAGCAAAAAGATCAGATAAAACTTCAAACGTTTGAAGAAAATAAGAAAGATCAACCAATCAGATTGTTAATTGTTGGTTCAAGTGGATGTGGAAAAACAACTTTACTATTGAATTTTATCTACAATAGGTTGATTCCTTATTCCAATTTGTACGTCTTTAGCAAGTCTTTGGAACAAGACGCCTATAAAAAATTACAAGAAAGATTTGAAAATATTGAGAAAAACTTAAACAAAAAAATATCATATTTTTATAATGCTTCCGAGGACATAGTTCCGTTAAGCGAATGTAAACCCAATTCGTTAATCGTTTTTGATGATTGTATTTTGGAAAATCAGGACGTTATTAAAGAATATTTCGTAATGTCTCGTCACAAAAACATATCTTGTATCTATCTTTCTCAATGCTTTTCAAAGGTTGATAAACAAGTTATTAGAAATAATTTGAATATGTTGTGTGTTTTTTAAGCAAGATGATCACTATTCGAGAAAGATTTATAACAATTATGTGGGATCTGATATGAGTTTTAACCACTTTAATGAATTGTGTGATAAAATTTGGAAGGAAGACTACGGATTTTTAACTATTAATCTAACTTTGAAGCCTAAAAATGGAAAATATTTGAATAAATTTTCCAATATAAACGTGTGATAATCTAGTTGTTTTCATGTTTTTACGTTCACGTTTACGTTTCGTGTTCTCGTTTTTACGTTCCACGTTCACGTTTTACGTTTCACGTTCATGTTTTCACGTTCATGTTTCACGTTCCACGTTCACGTTCATGTTTCACGTTCATGTTTTACGTTCGTGTTTACGTTTCACGTTCGTGTTTCACGTTCGTGTTTCACGTTCCACGTTCACGTTTTACGTTCCGTGTTCACGTTTCGTGTTCCACGTTCACGTTTTACGTTCCACGTTCACGTTTACGTTTCAAAATTTTCCTAAATAAATGGCGAACGTAACTTCAGAAGAAGCAAAAAAACTTGATCAAATAGAAAAGAAATTAATCAAAGAATTTAAAGAACAGATTCGAATTGATGAAAAAGAACAAGAATTTATTCAAAAAATTAATCAACCTGTAACATCTGCAATAAAAAATGTTGAGGGCAAAATTGAAAATGTTTTAAGCGATAATCAAAATTTAATGAATTTGGTTCCAGTTGTACGACAATTTGCTGATATTTCGATTCCAGAATCTGAGTTTGAATTGCCAAAATTACCATCTTCAACACCATTTAGACCTCGAATCATTGAAGACTCTACCATAGTTGAACCAATAAGTCCTGGAACAACGGATATAATAATTGGTGAAATTGGTAAAAAAATTTCTTCCTAGAGCAAAGGATGATAAATTTGGTTTGTATTGGGACAGAAAAAAGAAAAGTTTTATGATTGGAAATTTGCCCGTGAATTTTGAGCATAATGATATCATTATTAATGAAAAAAACATATGAAGGAACTCAAGGTTTATGGAGATTATTAACAGGCACTGATGTTCCAAAAGACGGTTTATATTCTGAAGAAGACTTGAAAAAGTATACAGAAATTTTATGGAAATCTGATTCAATTTACAAAAATAATGATCCATCAACTAAGAAACCAAAGTCAAGTAAAGGTAAAAAATATCTCAATTTGATTAAACCAATTTGGGAAAAAAAGAATCGAAGGATCAGGTGTAAGAAAATACAGTGATAATAAGATTGAATACAGATATATCGACGATTTGACAAAACTCGATGGAATTATTAATTATATTTATGCTCAAGAAAAGGCTGGAAACAACAATTTTTTGAACGAAAAGAAAGCGATTAAAGATTTTATTTCGAACAAACTTGACGAAATGATTGAAAAACCTGATGGAATTAAATATTTAAAACGAGTTTTGCCGGCAATAAGTTCATCTATGATTGAGGGTAGCGGACTTTTGAATGATTTTATCAACAATTTACCTTTTGAATTACACGTACCAACTTATCAGTATCTGGGGCCTGGCACAAAACTCGAAAAAAGACTAAAAAGAGGAGATCCTGGTATAAATAAATTAGATCAAGCTGCTATGGAACACGATATTTTTTATGCAAAACATAGAGACACAAATTCCAGACATATCGCAGATAAAGTTTTGCAAGATAAGGCAATGGATAGATTTTTATCAAAAGATGCTAGTTTAGGTGAAAGATTTGTTGCGCTTCCAACAGCTGGAGCAATGTTTTTGAAGAGAAAACTAGGAATGGGAATCGAAGAGAACTTGAAATTTTAACTATATAAATGGAGGTGAACGTAAACTTCAGCAAAAAATCAGAAAGAAAAAATAAAATCCGCTTTTAAGAAAAAAATACCCGTTAGTATTCAATTTAAAATAGATCAACTAAAAAATGGCGAAGATAAGATATTTTTAACAAATAGACAATACAATAAACTCGAAAAACATAAGAAAAAACAATAAAGGAACCAGAATAGAATTTTCTTATAATCAGTTGAAAGAACTTAAAAATGGTGGACTTTTGAAAGATTTATTAGATTTTGGAGAAAATATTCCAGTTGTTAAAAATGTTGTTCCTTATGTTCGTAAAGCTGCTCCAATCGTTAAAAAGGATGTGATTCCTATTGTTCGAAACATTTTAAATTGGTTAGATAAAGAGTTGGAAGATGTTACAGGATCTGGATTAGATGAGAAAACTTTGAATTACGTGAAATCAAACATTGAAAAAAAAATTTAAACCTTTAACATTCGGGGAATTGGAAGAAATCTGCAAAAATATTAAACATTTTAGAGGAATCTTCATGAGAGATACATTACCTGAAAAAGTTAAGAAATTTGAATGTGGAATTGTGAATTTAGACTCGATTATGGGAAGTGGAACGCATTGGGTTTGTTATTATAAGAATGATAAGAATACATGTTATTTTGATTCGTATGGAAGAATTGAGGACAAACCACCTATAGAATTGATTAAATATTTGAAAAAATCAAGCGTCTACTACAATGATTCTCAGATTCAAGACTATAAAGATCCCCCAATTTGTGGTCATTTATGTGTTTTTGTGTTGAATGAACTGAGTACTGGTAAAGATTTTAAAGAAGTTGTTAACAAATTATTGCTTAATAAATATGGATTCACAAAATATTTTTGACGTATTTGGAACACAAATTATTCAAAATGTAGATAATAGTTTGAATTTTGATAGTTTGAGAAATGAGTTTGATAACAAGTTAGAAAATTTATTACAGAACCTTCCAGATTCAGATATGTTTGCTGTCGAGATTGAAGATTTTAAAGCAGAATATGATAACAAACTTGCAAATTTCATGAGTTCAAATGAAGTTGCTGATAAAATAAAAACATTGGAAAAAGAAGTTGATGATGGGGTAAAAAAATTATTTACCAATTTAATGTCTCACATCGAAAAAGCTGATAAAATTACTGAAGCGATCAAAGTTGAAAAGAATTATGTTAGTTTGGCTAATAAGAAAAGAATTGTCGGTGTTCGACCTGGTATTGACAAACATGATGTTGTTGTTAAAGAACAAATTTTAAAACCTCTAAAATTATCAGAAAACATCGATATTGTTGATTTACATGATCCGAATGTTAAAAATGCCTTAGATTTTAAAGGAAAAAGAATTAGCGGTGTTAGTAAAGGAATTAATCCATTTGATGTTGTTGTAATGATTCAATTAGAAGATCCTATTAAAATGTTTAATGAACTAAAACAAAATTATGAGAATCATAAACAGCATGTTAAAGATTTTACAACAGAAGTCTATGAAAAACTTGATGAAAGAAGTAAAAGATCTATAGAAAATTGTGATGAAAAATTTACAAATTTTGAGGAAAATTTCAATCTATATAAAGGCGATCTTTATGGAAAAATAACAAACTTTTTGGAAGATTTCGCTAAATTTCAAGAGGGTTTTAATGAAACCGATAGAAAAAATGGTGAAGTTTTTAAAAGAGTAGTTACTAATCAATCTTTACTTCATGATAAATTAATTAAACTAGAAGAAAACTTTGGCGAAATTAATGAAAAAGTTATAAAAAATAAGCAGTCTTTTGATAAGTTTAGTTTAGATGCCACAAAAACTTTTGAGAATATTGATCATAAACTCGTTGAATACAACGATTTATATATCGATAAAGTAAATAAACTAGAAGAAAACTTTAATAAATTTAAAGAAGATGTCGATAAAACTTTTGAAAACATCGACAACAGATTTAATGGAGTAGGTGGTTACGATGACTAATTTTCCTTATATAAATGGCGCTCATATATTGTGTGAGATGTAAAGAGAAAACTGCCACAAACGATATAAAATACTATGCAAACATTAACGGAGTTAAGAGAATATCTGGAAAATGTGCTGAATGTAACGCTAAAAAGAGCCAATTTATAAAAACTTGATTTTGAAATTTTTTCTTAATAAATAGAGATGGCGGGACATTACAGTGCTTTCGATCTTTTTATAATGCAACACGAAAGAGATTTGAAAAAAGAACATTGGGATGACATTTCTCAAAAATATGAATTATCCGAAGATATGATGAGATTATACGTAAACAAATTGAATTGGTATAACATTGCAAAATATCAAACTTTATCATCAGAGTTCATTCAAGAAAATATACATTATCAATTAAAAGATCATATGTCTGTTCTTTGTCTCTATCAACACTTGAGTATAAAGTTTTTGGATGAAAATAAAGATACAGTTGATTGGAACAATATTATAGATAGCGGTTACTATCCTGTGCAGATTTTATTGAAATATGTGACCGAGATCGCAAAATTTAAGGAAGAGAATCCTGAATATGACGAAGTAGATAATTAAAAATGACTCTAATCTTTTTAATTATTTTACTAAAATTTATATCTTTTCTTATAAAAACGTACATTAGATCGATGAAAAAATGATACACGATGTTTAAAATTTTCTCTTATTAAATGGCGGACTACAGAAAATATGCTAGTGATATTGAAAGGGCGGAGTTTAAAAATTTCTATCCAATTAGTAAACAACATTTGAATGAACCGAATAAAAGAACTGAGTTTAATATTGATTTTGGAGATAACTTTTGCTCGTCTAACTTCCAGTTTTATATTTCTGGAACTTTAACAAAACAAGATGGTCAAGCATATCTTGGAACTGATAATGTTAGATTAATCGATAATTTTATACCGTTTTTATTTTCTAAGATTGAAGTAAGAAAACACAATAAATTGATAGAAGAAGTCGAAAACTGTGGCCAATTAAGCACAATTAAAGGAACTATTTCGTATTCAAAAAGTGATGTTATTTCTCAAACTTCTAATGGCTTTGAATCAGATTTTAAATTTGGTGTTTTTGAAGCAGGTGGAAATTTATCTCATTTTGGATTAGGATTTTTTGAAAATGTTACTATTCCGATCTATAAAGGAGGATTTTATCTAAGTTTTATAAGAGCAGAAGACGATGATGTGATTCTGAAGACTGCAACTGGAAATGTTATGCCTGTTGATGGAAAAATAACAATTACAGATTTTTTTATTAGAGTTCCAATGATTGATTATAAAACCACGAGTAAAATAAGGTTGATTGATGAAATTACAAAAAGTCAAAACATTATGTTTAATTTTCTAGATTGGCAATGTATTGAACAAAAAGGTATTTCCGGAACAACTTATTCGTTCGATATCACAAATATTTATAGAAATATCTTCAATCCCAAGTTCGTTATCATAGGTTTTCAAACAGATAGACAGAATAATCAAGAAAAAAATCCTTCAAAGTTTGATTGTTTGGATGTAAAAAATATCAGAGTAAAATTGAACGGTTCTTATTATCCAGATGAATTACAAAATTTAAACATTTCCGGAGGTCTTTTCAGAATCATGTATCAGATGTATCAAGATTTTAAGAAAGTTTACTGTAATAATAAGGAAATGTATTACAATCCTAAAGAATTTTTAGCGAATAGACCTATTTATGTCATTGATACAACAAAGAGTTTGACAAATATTTCTGGTTCAAAGAACGATATAATTATCAACATGGATTTTCAAAAAGCTGTTACAAACGCGATTTGTTATGTGGTTGTGGTTTCTGAGAAATTTTTAGCCTATGATGTGATTAAGAACGATATTAGAGAAATTCAGTAAAAATCGCGTTATTCGTCGGATAGTTTTAAAACTTTACAGAATTGTTAAAGACATTGATAAAAGTATTCATTTTAAATTGCAGTAAAAAACTTTGAAAAATAGTGATGATATTAGGAAAAAAACTATTTCAAGGTCATGGACTGGAAGTGATGATTTTACAAAATACTTTAATATTTACTGAACCTATATACCAAATTTCATCAGAAAAGCTCCAATAGTTCTCGAGATATAAGAGTTTAAAGATAAGGGATGATTGGGGTAGATTTTGAAAATGTTGTTATTTTCATGAAATTTTAAGTTGAACTCGCTTGTTTTTGAAGTTTCAGATTTTTCCGATAAAATTTTTTATTTTTCTTTGAATATTAAGAAATAGGGGATGATTTCACCCTTTTGGATAAGTTAAGTCGAAAGAGTTAAGTATTTACTATATGTGTACCAAATTTCGTTAAAATCGGTTGAGTGGTTTTTGAACAACAAGGTTTGAAATAAATATTGATATTCACTTATTTAATATACATTGGAAACTATAACAGTTCTAATATCGATTGCAACCATCGATTTTTATTATCGATAAAACTTCGATATTCATAATCGTTTATCGCACGGAAAAAATTTTCATCATGGGCGTTGGCCACGTATAGTCAGTCATGCTTGATCCTCCTCTATTTTAACGAAATTTAACAAGATATATCATCAATTAGAAGATTCTAATGTATTTGTGAGTTGAAGAAAGAAGATATAGACTTTATATGAAGTAAGAAGATTGTGTGATGTTCTGTGTTTCTTGTTAAAAGTGAAGTGAAGTGTTCCACTGGGCGTTGCCATTCATAGTGTTATTATATTTTATAAGTTACTTTTATATTTGGGACTCGAAGAAAGACGTTACAAGAAGATTGTGAATTTGTGTAGACATTCTAAACTGTGATAAAACATTGTGTGAAAATAGTGATGTAAAGTGTTCATTTGTAATACAGAATTAAGTGTTTTTACAGTGATTTCATTGTCTCACACGGCGTGAGAAAAGCAAGGTCATTGTTTGGTGTCACTACTGTCCTTGTACCACACACGGCGTGTGCAAAGCAAGGTCAAGCGTTAGTGACACAAACGCCTCTCACATGTTTCAATAAAATGAGATTCGAGGTCAAGCGTTAGTGGTACAAACGCTCACAGCAGACGTCACAAATCTACAGTTGATTGAAATAAAATATATGATACCTTTCTTCTTCTCCCATTCCCAATTTCTTAGAAGTTAAGTAGATATCGCAAAAACACGCACACTAACAACACTCATTTTGTATGTCTTTAACAATAATTGATGATGTTCATATTATTCTCTTTCATTCCTTCTAATATTTCAAAAATATACTCTTTCGCCACTGAAAAATCCCGATTTCTTCCGGAATAATCTTTGTAATCATAGACAAAATATCCTAAATAGTTGTACAATAGAATGAAATTATTTCTATTTATCTCTGTTGTAGAAATGTAAACACAAACATTTGCGCTGAAAAATTTATATCTCGGCAGACTTAGTTCCATAATCTCCATTTATAAAAAAATCTTTTTGTTTAAATGGAAGAGTATAATGCCAACTGTTACAAGTGTTCTAATAGAGGAGAAATTATCGATAAAAGATATTTAGTTTGTAGAGGTTGTAATTTAATTTTGTTAGAAAGACCTAAACCTAAGAAATTTCGAAATAAATTAACACATTTGAATAACCTGCTTACAAAATTGCAATATGGAGACAAGAAGCAAACAAAATTTGTCACAGAATTTAGAAAACAGAATAAAAATTTTTACTTATCTCTTGGAACCATTGACAAAATTATTTTCCTTTTCAAAGAATACATTAGGTTTGTAGGTATCGATACACACGTTTATTATGAAAAGATATTACCTGTATTTTTTCATTATCTGGATGTTGAATTTGTTTATGATTTTGAACCAGAAATCCTCGATGATTTTATAGTACATTTGGAGAAATTAAACGAAGAACCTCTTGAAAAGAATGCGGTTTTACTCACATTCTCCCCGACTTCTCGAGTGATTGTTAGCAAATTTCATTTTTTCCGTCTTTGAATTTTTTCTATTTAAATGGAGTTCTTGAAGGAGTTAAATGATATTGGTGAATGTAAATTCAAAGAGTATAAGAAGTTGAATGAATTAGAAGAAAAAAAGAGATATCGAATCTTGAATTTGGAGAAAATGAAAGATAAGTTCGGGATGACAATAATTGCCGAGTTGGAAGATTGTAAAGTACACTTGCCGAACAGATTTTTGACTGTTTTGGATGAAAAAAAGATTAAAGAATTAAACAAAAATGAAAAATTACACTTGGTTGTTACTGGAAAGAAGACTATTAAAGATAAAGACTGTGTTACAATTAACTTTGTAGAATAAAGATTTTTTATTAAGATTTTTTGATTTTTTCATTAAAACAGCTTATAAATGTAGAAGCAAACATTGAACAGTAAAACAGCTAAAGATTCGGTTATTTAACATTCGTGCTTTCCTGTTAGATTTTATTAGATTTGTTTATGGTTCAATGGACAGTATTTTACATTGATTTTCTGTCTGTCCCAAAAGTGGTCTAGAACCGGCATATTCATATCTACTACTACCTATAAGTATGTACCTATAGTATAGTAGCATCATCTATGCATTACGGAAACCGAACTAGCCTTGCAGAAAAACATTCTGCTACAGAATTTCCATGCGGAGGAAATAAGTTAAAGGTATATTTTATTTTCAAATATAAATCTGGCTGCATATGATGTAAGATTTTTTAATTGAGCTAAAAATAAACATATTTTCAATTAATTTATTCAGAGAATGCAAATTACTCGATATGAGCACTCCAACCTATACACAACTATAAAGGGAATACATTGCTTGAGTATCAATAATTCACAAGTTCTCGCTAACTCATCGCTATTGCAACTACTTAACTATGAATTCGTCACATTCAGAATAGAACACTGCTTCGCAACTAGGAAAGATGAATTATGCAACATTTGAAGCCAAACTAATCAAACGTGTGAAATGATAGAGACATTGTCTGACGACAAACTATTGTTACAGTGCTGCGAGATCCTCACACACTTGCTGCTATTACCGCACAAAGTTTGTTACTGATGATAAAGGTTTGAAAGAGTAATAGGAGTTCCAGCATTTGTCATCGTTTAAGTTACAATATGTAGCCTATAACACAACGTTTCAAGGATTGATATCTATCCTCTTCGTCAGGTGAAAAGATAGTTAGTACATGAAAATGGTTCAAACATATCCGAAAACTGCTTGGAGTTCAGGCAGGAGAAAATGAGTTAATATCTCACTTTCGCCAGTGCTGGTGTAACGTGATAGTGCTCTTGAATTCTCGTGCTCGTGACTGGTGCTCGTGACATCGCCTCGATTAATTTTCTCATGTCTGGACTCCAAACAGTTTTCGCATATTTTAACCCTTTTCTTCTTTCTTCTTTTTCTAATTATCCTTTTCAACTGGATTTCACAACATTTTATGGGATTTCATCACTTGCTTAGGATACTGCAGTAAGAGGCACATTATTGTAACCCTGTCTGAATTAGCAGTTACCTCACCCCGCTCCGCCCTCACCATGGGGCATTGCCACATTGTTATATCAGCTTATCAGTATGAAACGACGCAACATCTTGCTTCGTTCCTGGTGTTTGATTACATCCGTTTTTCTCTTCGATGTTCAATTATTATGCATGTTTTTATTGTATTATTACTTTTCGCTCACGTTCTGTGAGATAGGGTAAACAAGTGTTTGTTTGAATCGTGAAGGCAAAGTATTCAGGAAGAGAGAAGAGAAATAAAGCTGAGCAGTAACGATCATTTGATTATTGAATTCAATAGATTATCCCATTTATAGTTATTCTTATGATACAGCTGGTATCACTACAACACAACCCAGGCTTGCACTGATATGGCTCGTACTATAAAACCCAAAAATTTCAAAAAGGCTAAAGTGGTCTAACGTTTTCCACACCAAATTAGAAAACTACAATTACTTATAAAACTGGGTTGATAGAGTTGACTGAGTAAATAGTATAGCAACCTTTTTATATAAAATGAACTAACAGAACAACATTTACAATGAATTAACTTGTAAAAAATATGTAATTAAATGTTTATTTAAAGTCCCTTAAATGACGACTGGCAAAATCAGATGGAAAGTGAAAACTCGTGTTTACTCAGTATACATAGCTGCTAGTCTCCAGAGGGTCATATTAAAGTTGTAGCAAAACCTGGTTAACGTATTCTTTTCTTATGTTATATATGACGTATTTCTTGTGGTTCTTTAAAGGGACAACTTTCAAGAGTCTTTTTATAATTTTGATCCATCTTGTTCGCTGTAACGTTAAGGTCCTTTAAAAATCAGTAAATCGTTCATTTGCAGTTTCTTTAATTAATAATAAACTATAAAAATAAGACTTTCGGATCATATTAATAAATTTATGTTCACTGATTTAAACGTAAAAAACGTTTTGTTGCCAGGCAGAAGGAGAGTGCGTGGATTTGGTTACAAACTTTCCACCTGACTTAGGCAATTGCGTTTATTTAACATGATTGAAGTATGGCGTTACACTGCTACAGTTATAAAATATTGGAGAATATGTACACTTACTAAATTAAAAATTAGGATAACACTGTACACATATACAATTAAAAACAAGGATATCATCAAAATAAATTTAGGCCAACTAGAACGAACCATGGATCAGTTAAAAAAATAAATATTAAACATCTGGTGGTTATTTTGGGAGCTGCAATAGTTTTAAATTACGTTAAAATTATTGTTATTAGAACTAAAATAACATTAATTTGCTATTAAAATAGTATGCACTAATCTACAGTGAATTAACTTTTAGGTGTAAAGTTTAATGTTATTATTATACTTATGTAAGTTTTAAAGTAATATTATAAACTGCTCATACTTAAATTATAAGTATAATTTTGGAAAAGCTTCTATTGTTTAAGATATGCGTGACTCAGAAGTATAAAATTAACTTAAAACATTAATAAATGGTATAAATTCATTTCAGAAATCTCAGGTAGTAGCACCGCCATGTCTTCTTGTGTGGTACGATCTACTTTAGATATGGAAAATGTTTCTTACGTGTATAAAAGTCATACCTGTATAATATTCATTAGTATAATTAATATTTTTATCTTAGTCCGTGTTCATTTGGGTCTTATTACAAAATTGTCTAGACAAATTCTTTAAATTCATGAGGTATGGTTAAAACATTTTGTCTACTTTTTCCTTATTCAGATAAGTTATCTTAAAGCGGTTCAAGTTTACTATGAAAACATATGTTTAGAACCCAAAGTCAAATGCTTAAGAGTTCGAAGTGAGCTTAGAAATTTGGACTTTTTTATTGCATATCGTGGAAGTGATTAGCTACACTTTAGCAGCAGAGGTAGCAAGCGAAATATAACATACGTACTGTGACGATCACACAGGTTCCATCACAAGGTACGATCAGTTTAGTTAGCAATATTCCAGGGAGTATCAGTCAGGTATCCGAAGCAATCTAAAGTTCGATTGCCTATTGGATTCCATAATGTTTATTAAGTAGTTCCGTGGATCTCATAACTATGGTAGCACTTTAATTGTGTGAGCACATCTGATGTGTTTGTCAAGGTGTTATATCATCTATCGCAAGAGACTTTACATTTTGACAAATATAGGGTAATATTTTAAGAAGTTCTTTGCGGACAAATAAAAATGTAATACTAACATGGATCAGAAATGCTTACTTTGCCGTCTGTCTGCAGTCTTTACTTTTAGTTTCAGAAACCAGTACAAAATCTGTAGGATCAGTGTGCATGTAAGCTTGTAAACTTTGTAATCGTTGACAAAATTTTAATTTTTTTCGGAATCATTCACTATGCATTACAACAGTTAATAGCTTGTATCAACAATATTTATTGACCGATGTTTATTATCTATAATGTTGTTAAAATATTTTTAATTAAATCTAGCGACCTTTATTATAAATTAAAAAATCATTATAATAATAATCTTGATTATATATTAGTTTGTACGGTGTAAAGCTTAAAAAATCTTCAAACATGCTCAATTTTGATACGTGATGCGATAATATTACAATTATTATCTTGATATTGAGACTGTAAGGAAAATAATTGAGCCAATTTTAAGTATTGATCTTTTCTGGTTTCTAAAACAAAGAATAAAAACTCAAAATCACATAAAACTAAATTGACAGAAAAGTAAGCATTTTTGACCAATGATTGACGGAGAGTTCGGAAACCCTCTGTATATTTTATCAGATTTTTCTAAATATTTTAGAGCTAGAATATTTAAGCTGGTGCAATTTTGCTTAGTCTTCTTTCAGCAGAAGTAAAGTTGGATATAGACTATTTACACTTGGTAAAAGTGATTTTTAAAGTCACGTGGTTACTGCGCAACGTGACTCCTTTGTAACAACCCCCCCCCCCCACCACAAATCATTGATGGGCGAGGCGCGTTAGCGTTTCGAAGAACCTATTAGTAACTTAACTTTATCAGTATAGAATACCTAAAGGTTACCTAACTCGGTTACATTTGGTCACGAGACAATTGTGAAGCCATTTCCTTGCTAATACACAGGTAAAATTAGAAAAACAGCTTTCTGGCAACTTTAAAATGCATTTGTTAAATTGCACCATTGATAATTCTAATCTCCCGTTTTCTGGAAAGGCCCCGAAGTAAATGCACAGAATTGTCTATTAAATAGTTACGTATATAGGATTTTCGTATACCTTCACATACTCATTAATTTATTAGAATTAATTTTGTCATAGTAGGAGGTTTTGGTCAGTAAAGGGGAAGTAAATATTTATTTGACATATTCTCCGTTAACCAATAACACTTAACAAAGTAAAAAATCATGTTAATTTAAAAAACAACGCATGTAAATACAAGTCTTATATATAATGACTGCATACCAGTATTGAAATTACAACATGTCAGATTCGTTGTGTAGAGCAATAAACGTGACAAAATACGATGAAGGCCGGTGGTGTGCTGAGTGTGGACCGTGTGACTTCCAAACAGTTGGACCACTAACTGTACCAAACCCCTATGGAAATCAACGTCCCTTCTTCATATACGTTTTAACCAAATTGTACACCACACATAGCGTTTTTTTCATGTGGAAATTCCCTGAATATCATCAAAAAAGGTTATTGGTGGAGCTTTAGAAAAGCGTATGACTTGTAGGGTTCGAAAAAAAAACTTCATTTCTGCTGATCGAATATCTCGAAAATAAATTAATATAAACTTAAAATTGAGCATAAAGCTTCATTTATATATGAGGAAGCTGAGTTAGATAATGCTGCATGTCACTCCGTGGGGTTTGGCTGAGCGTTAGTGAATATTTTTACATTGGTCATTTGGGTAAGCATGATAGCAACAAGTAAAAACCTGTGTAAACAGATTCAGTACACTAATAAGAGATTCAAATATGTGGTATATTAACAAATATAGCCTAAATGTCCCAAAATATATAACATCATTTATAGTAACTCGAAAAAGACATTTAGATCAATAGGTCATTTGTAGAATTTTAATTTTGCATAAAGTTGATTTCTATAATAATGCGTCATAAATAAGAAATTGAAAAACATGTTACCTTATTTTGGTATGATTGTCTTTATGGTTATATGTTCGCAGTACATCTGTAGAATGAAATGAGCTGCAGATTTTAAATGTTACAGCTCATTTCATTCAAGTGTTGTTGCGTACTTATACCTTGTTTGTAAATGCGTTTTGGCTATCAATATAAATTTTTATTACCATACTAATTTATTAGATAAAAATAAGAAAAGGAATTATGACATAATTCGGTAATTTACCTATTTTTATTTAGTTTTTGAATAGGCTAGGTTGAAAAGCAACAGAGATTCTGAAGTAAAAACCTAAAATGAAAGACAGTGGAAACTTATACTCTATTTAATGACAAGTACGTTAAATGTCTGTACCTTTACGCATAAAGGACAAAGAATTTTAATTCTCAGTTGTTCCTATAGGAAAATTCTTGTATTGAAAGCAATTTTCAACACACTACCTTCAAATCAAATACTCGAACTAAACATTAAAAATCAAGCTAAAAAATCTAGTAATTGATAACTGAATCTAGTAGTGAGTATAAAATTGATCCTATTACATTTCAAATTATCCATAATAAAAAACAAATTTTAAACAAAGAACTAATTAGGTAATTGATAATTGCTTTAGTTGCTTTAAAGGATGTAAAAACTTAGAAAGGTTTGAGTTAATCTTTTAATTAAAGCACTATTTATAGAATGTTTTAAGACCAGTCAAGGCCAGGAAAGTGGATAATTTAAAATTGAAGAGGGCTTGAAACCAAGGATCTACCTACTGTATTCTATTTATATACAAGGAAAACAGTAATGAAGATAACGAAGAGCCTTGCGGCACTCCGATTGTATTTACTCCTTCAATCTGAAGCAAAAACTCACTTTCTGTTTAAATCTGTTCCATTCCACCACTGAAATAGGAACTAAACTTTGATACTGCTAAAGCTGTAAGGAGTAATATCAAGAATGTTATTTCATAATGAAAAAAGGCAAGAGAATTTATGTAATCAAGTTCCAATTAAAATAAAAATCTTAAATCCTTTTAGCAATAATATAACTGATTGGCTACTTAGTCAAACTGAACAGATAGACATCATACACATCAGATTAGCCTAAAATATTTATTCTTTCTTTTTATATTTGCAAACTAAAATTCGTCCCTTTATAAACAATTCTTTAATTTTAAAGTACTTCTATTTTAAATAGTAACTAATATAACATAAAATGTTTTTAAATCCTAATAGTGTTTCATTAGTCTAAAATGTCAAGATATATTGTTATTATATAAAACATTATATTTGTATAATAGATGATTTACATTATTCAATATATTAAGAGGGTCATATCTTTTATGCATCTTTAAACATTGACTGGTAAGTAAATTTAAGTTTGTTAACAGTTTGAATTGATTAAGTTATGGTCTTATAATCGTAAATGGACTTTTCTTTAAGATGTAATTTTAGATAAATGTAGTATGAAACTTTCAATATTACCGCAGTAATATGCACAACAAGTCCTTATTAGAGAAGACCGGACTGTTAATATATATTTCCTTGCATATTGTTTAGTTTATTTAACCACGCAACTTGTTAATGTGGTTAGATTATATTCCATAAGAATCTTGTTTTGTAAATTTTGTATTTTTTTTGGAATAAAATTCATTATTTCCTTAAATGTAAGATGATTTTAAATGCGTTATTTTGACAACGTCTGTTACTTGTTGTGTAACCCATAAGTGGGTTTGTGTTTTTAAACAAGAAAATTGACCTCAGAAATATTGGTAGTTTTATCATTCCTATTAAGAAATTTTAGTAAGGATGAGCAGTTATGCCTTCCTATCTCACCTTTTCTTTAAAGGACAAGTTTTATAAATCATCCTCTTACCTGACAGCCCTTTAAGTCGAAAAATGAGAGTTTTGTCTAAGATGGCTATGGGTAGTAAAATATATTTAAAAAGTGTAAATATCCATGTTCACGAAGTTTGGGCCTGTTTTTGAGCGACGAGAATTTTTATAGAACTGTCAGTTCTTAGAAGATTGTTCTATAGAACAATCTGACATTTCTACACCTTTATAATATTCTCACTAACCAGATGTTTAATCAGAAACTATTTGGAATGTCGCTACTCCAGTTGAATGTTTCCCGCAATTTGTGTATGAATATTTGACAAGAGAGGTAATGGCAGCGCTTGTTAACTTATCGACAGTCCAGTTGCTACCGTGTGTTTGCTAATGGGTTTAGTCTGTCACTGTACATGAGAGGGACAGAGCATTATACATAATACATTGTCAGTAGACATTGAGAGGAAGTCGAGTATTCAGATACATTAAGACAACAAAGTAACTATGATCTTTGTAGTATTTATCTAGTTATGAGACAAAAATATACACCAATTGACAGTTATAATAGCGGTAGAATTTATAATTTGTGTTGAATATCCATTCTATAGGAATAATGGAATAATGGAGTAACTGTACATTATTACTTATAATAATGCTTATATTATTTAAAGTTAATCTTTCATAGAGATTTGATTTAGAGCTAACTCTCATTCACTTAATATGACGAAACTCTTTATTAGGCAAATAAACACAATGTAAAGTTTCAACCATTGTTATTGATTCGACTCTAAACTAATTTAAATCAGAATGGTTTATTTTTTATTTTTTTGTAAAAATAAAATCTGTAAAAACATACGGTATAAAATATTGGTAAATGCATGTTTAAAACAAAGATAGGTTATCGAATTAAATTTTTTATATTTAACCTGTTAAAAATCCTCTAATATCTGCAAAAAAAAACACAAACACTGTAGTATTTCTCACCACTTTGGACGCATTTAATAATAATAAACAAGATATATTTTAAGTAGGTGAATTAAATACTGAAGTTTATGGAGCAGTAACCTTTTATGTTTTAAAATGGCTCTCTAAATGTTAGATGTAAGATAAACCAAATAGAGTCAACTCACTAAGTATTCCATGAATTTCTAAACATTACCTATAATGAGCACATGACGTCATTCTACTGTGTTAATATCTTTTTCCATATTAGAATTGCAGAGCTCTTGAATAACGAAAATGTCGCGGGTTATTACCATGTCCATTTCTAACTCAAATAATACAACGAAATGGGGAGTCCGTAATACCAATATTGAAGAAGTTTCTTTCAATATTGAACGTAAGTTACCTTCACGCAAAAACTGCTTCCTTAAAACGATGTGTTATCCCAAAAGTTTACTTTATAATAACGTCCTTTCAATGAATTAAATTTAAAAATTTTCATAGGGTTGCAGTTTATTACTCTCACTAATGTTGAGTGCTAATACAATGCTAGTTCTGTATGAAATAAACATGTATATTTTATGATAACAAACCGTAATAGTTTATGTATTTATGCATATATTAAAACGAGTTTATTATTATTATTAATTAAAAGTTATTTATTTTATACCTTTATAAGCAATTACTTAGCATATTTAGTTTTTGTTGTCTTCAGTCCAGATGTAATTTGTTATTGCTAACTCATATGTTTAAACTTGTTAGAAATGAATTAAGGATCCGTCTTCTCTACAGCAAATGCGTTTTCAAGTTGCCAGAATTGAACTGGTGATTGCTTAACACTTACGTTCTGGGCTACAATCCAAAGGCAGGCAAAATTTCATTTTCAGTGGAGATTTTAGAAGTTAGTTATTGATTTGTTTAAAGGTGGGTGCGATTACTCTTAAAGTTAGAGGTAACAACTATTTCTTATTTCTAATCCTATTCTGTGATATGTTAAAAACACTTTATAGCTTTTTGAAACGTAAAAAGCTATGTTAAATGTAAATAACATAGCTATGTTAAATATTTATTCAATATTTGCACTTTTTTTAAAGCATACGCTTTAGCATGAAAGAAGAGTAGATATCCAACTTTCCTCTAAAATAATTTTGAAATTAGACCATTTTATGGAATGAACCCACTAAATGCTTTATGGAGCCTTCTAGGTTCTCTGTGTTGTTTTATACTTTCAGCTTTTGTTCTTGGAAAGTATGCATAAGGCATTTGCAAACCTGATGCAATATTGTGTATTTCACATAATAACTTCAAGTTTTCCAAACATTTTACTTAAATGATATTATTCCAAATACTGTATAAGAAAGAAGCCACGTTTGCAAAATTATTGGTTTACCTAATTGTATTTCGGTTAAAAAATCATCTCTTGGTCGTGATGACAATAGAGTAATGAAAACATGTTTAGCAGAATATGTTGGATAGAAGGTGGTCGTGATAACAATAGAGTGATGAAAACATGTTTAGCAGAGTATGTTGGGTAGAAGGTGGTCGTGATGACAATAGAGTAAAGAAAAATATTTAGCAGAATATGTTGGATAGGAGGCGGAAACAACAAAAGTGGAGACAGAATAGACGATGCCTCCGGTGTAACAATTAGCACCATCATTAACGAAGTCACGTAGCAGCGGTGGTGGTGTACTTCCTCGTTTCTTTCTCCTACTTCGCATTGCTGTGTGCGGAGTAGGAGCTAGGTTATATGATAGTCTGATCACGTGTTTACTTTACCGTTGACTGAACCTTGGTCAGGTAACATCGATTTTCTTTCCCGTCTGACAGACAACTGTTGAACACAATCTGAGAACATACGTTTATCACAGATTTACTATGAATTTTAAAATTGTAAAAACAAATCAAGCTTACGAACAGGTTGTCCTTCCTGTTGCTGTAGAATGTTTGCTTTCTTCAAGTACATTAATTAGGTTTTTATATTTAATTTCGTTAATAAGTAATTCTATTATTCGCCTCGTTTTACATTACATTTATTTCTCTTAAAATACATCAATTTATGATGACTGTTCATAGTAGAGTCATTGATTATATTTATTAGTTGTGAGAAGATTGCATCTAATAGCCATTAGAGGTGTTGTGATTTTTATCTTACTGTTATACATATGTTAAAGAAATCTATTACATATGTTAGCTTCAGTAAACTCTAACAACGGTAAAAAATACTAACAATTCAAAATATAAGATTTAATTACTGTACAATTATAATAGATTACATCTCAAGACAACACATTTAGTATAGTAGCATCATCTATGTGTTATGGAACAGTACTAACTTTACCGAACAACACCTACTAAACAATTCTCATGTGGCTACGAAAAGTCAAAGGTTTATTATAAAAAAGGTATATTTTATTTTCAAATACAAATCCAGCTCTATATATATAAACATTTTTAAATTGAGTTCATAAATAAACAGTTCTTTATTCCGAGCATGCAAATTACTCGATATGAGCACTCCAACAAAGGGAATACATTGCTTGAGTATCAATAATTCACAAGTTCTCGCTAACTCATCGCTCTTGCAACTACTTAACTATGAACTCGTCACACTCAGAATAGAACAGTGCTTTCGCAACTAGGAAAGATGAATTATGCAACGTTTGAAATCAAACTAATCAAACGTGTGAAAACTATAGATACATTGTCTGACGGCAAACTATTGTTACAGTGTTGTGTTATCCTCCTCACACACTTGCTGCTGTTACCCACCGCACAATTTCTAAAATATCCCATTGTTTTTTTGCTTAATGTTTGTTATTGACGATAAAGGTTTTAAAGGGCAATAGGATTATCAGTATTTGCCATAGTTTAAGTTACAAATGTATGACACAACGTTTCAAGGATTGATATCTATGCTCTTCGTCAGGTGAAAAGATAATTAGTACATGAAAATGGTTCAAACATATCCGAAAACAGCTTGGAGTCCAGGCAGGAGAAAATGAGTTAATATCTCACTTTCGCCAGTGCTGGTATAACGTGATAGTGCTCTTGAATTCTCGTGCTCGTGGACTTATGCTCGTGACATCGCTTCGATTAATTTTCTCATGTCTGGACTCCAAGCATTTTCGAGTATTTTTGGCCCTTTTAATTTCTTCTTTTTTTCTTGTTACATGTACTAATTATCTTTTAAACTGGACTTTACCAAATTTTATGGGATTTCATCACTTGCATAAGACACTGCAGTAAGATACACGATTGCAAGCTTGTTCGAATGAGCAGTTACCTCACCCCGCTCCCCCATCACCTTGCGGCGTTGCCACATCGTTATAGCAGCTTATCATTAGCAACATCTTGCTTTGTTCCTGTTGTTTACATCAGTTTTGATTTTTGACGTTCAATTATTATGCATGTATTTATTGTATTATTACTTTTAGCTCACGTTCTGTGTGATAGGGTAAACAAGTGTTAGTTTAAATCGTGAAGGCAAAGTATTCAAGAAGATAGAAGAGAAATAAAGCTGAGCAGTAACGATAATTTGATTATTGAATTCAATCGATTATCCCATTTCTAGTTATTCTTATGATACAGCTGGCATCACTACAACACAACCCAGCTAGTATGTCTCGTACCTTAAAACCCGAAAATTTCAAAAAAGGCTAAAGTGGTCTAACGTTGTTCACACCAAATTAGAAAAAACTACAATTACTTATAAAACTGGGTTGATAGGGTTTACTGACTAAATAGTACAGCAACCTTTTCTATAAAATGAACTAACAGAATAACATTTACAATGATTTAACTTGTAAAAAATATGTAATTAAATGTTTATTTAAATACCCTTAAAGGACGACTGGCAAAATCAGGTGGAAAGTAAAACTCGTGTTTACGCAGTACACATAGCTGCTAGTCTCCTGAGGGTCATATTAAACTTGTATCAAAACCTGGTTAACATATTATTTTCTTATATTAGATATGACGTATTCCTTGTGGTTCTTTAAAGGGACAACTCTCAAGAGTCTTTTTATAATTTTGATGAATGTAGTTCGCTGTAACGATAAGCTCCTATAAAAAATCAGTGTACCGTTTATTTGCAGTTTCTTTAATTAATAAATTACAAAATTCAGACTTTAGGATCATAATCATAAACTTATGTTCAATGTTGTATTGGTGTCGTAAAAACGTTTTGTTGCCAGGCAGAAAGAGAAAGGAAGAAAAACTTTCCACCTGACTCATTAGTGAAATTCGTTAATTAAACTGACGGAAGTATAGCAGGGTGTTATGATACTATAGTTATAAAAATATTATATAATATGTACACTTACAATATTAAAAAAGAGGATGGCAATAATGTAAATTTTCGTATCCTAGAATAAACCACGGATGAGCCCAAAAAATATATAGTTAGCAGCATCTGGTGATTATTGATGAGAGCTGTATTAACTGTAAATTAAATTAAAACATTTGCTATTTGAAACTTGACTAACATTAATCCGTTATTAAAGAAGTATCCACTACTCTGCAAAGGATTAATTTTTGAGGTTTCCATTTGTAAATTTTGATGTTATCCTTACTTATGTAATATTTTGTAAGTATTATATTAATAGTGTATACTAATCATATTTGTCTTTATATGCCTTTATAAAAGCTGTGTCTTCATTTTTGCAAGATATGCCTGACTTAGAATAATAATAATAATAACTTAAACTATGAATGGGAATTGTATAAATCTATTTCACATCTCAAATAGTAGCACCGCTATGTAGTCTTATGTGGTATGATTTATATTAGAAATGGAAAATTTTTCTTTTATTAAACTCATACCTCTATAATATTCTTTAATTTAATTAATATTTTTATCTTAAGCCCTGTTTATTGGGGTGTTATTACAAAATCGTCTACATAAATTCTTTAAATGCGTGGCGAATGATCAAATACATTCTTCTACTCTTTCTGTATTCAGGTAATTCATCTTAAAGCGGTACAGGTTTAATATAAAACATATTTTCCAAAAGAAAAATCTACTGCTTGCACCATCTTAAGAGTTCGAGGTGAGCTTAGGAATTACGATTTCATTATTACATGTCGTGGATGTGATTAGCTACTCTAGCATCTGAGGTAGCAAGCGAAATATAACATACGTACTGTGACGATCAGACAGGTTCCATCACAAGGTACGATCAGTTAAGTTAGCAATATTCCAGGGAGTATCAGTCAGGTATCCAAACCAATCTAAAGTTCGATTGCCTATTGGATTCCATAATGTTTATTAAGTAGTCACGTGGATCACATAACTATGGTAGCACTTTAATTGTGTGAGTACATCTGATGTCTTTGTCAAGGTGTTATATCATCTATCGCAAGAGACTTTACATTTTTCAAATATAGGGTAATATTTTTAGAAGTTCTTTGCGGACAAATAAAAATGTAATACAAACATGGATCAGAAATGCTTACTTTGCCGTCTGTCTGCAGTCTTTACTTTTAGTTTCAGAAACCAGTACAAAATCTGTAGGATCAGTGTGCATGTAAGCTTGTAAACTTTGTAATGATTGACAAAATTTTAATTTTTTTTCGGAATCATTCACTATGCATTCCAACAGTTAATAGCTTGTATCAACAATATTTATTGACCGATGTTTATTATCTATAATGTTGTTAAAATATTTTTAATTAAATGTAGCGACCTTTATTATAAATTAAAAAATCATTATAATAATAATCTTGATTATACAGGGTGGAAAAAAAGTATGGAAACGCTTTCACTAATTTTGTATGGCTTCACTTATACAAATTAAATTTTGTACATCACCACTTGTATTAAGAACCTAGTTTTTGAGACCAATGGGGACATTTTATCTTTTCAGGGGGACGGCCCGTGAGGAGTTGGACGAAAATCTTAAATGTAAGCATAGGCCGAGTTTGGTATCAAATTAAAGGTCTAGTAAAAAGAAACTCATTACCGCAAACCGCACTTAAAATGGTTGACCCTATCCAGAGTACGGGCCGTTTGAATTTCAGAAGTAACGTTTGATTAATTATTATTTTTCCGCAATTTCACAGTCTCAAGTGAACTGTTCTGACTGAAAATGACACTTTATGGAACACAATTATCCAAAAGAATTAAATTAAAAATTATCTATGTATTACAAAAAATAACCATACCTTTTAAATGAGGTGCTCAAACTGCTCTCCGAACACTTGTTGGCAATGAGCTAGTCTATTATAAAAACCTACTGCAGTCACATTTTGAAGCATCTCGGGTGTAATTCTTCTTGCTTCTTCTAATAAACGATTTGTCAGTTCCTCAATGTTGGCTGGTTTAGTTTTATACACATTATCTTTTAAGAAGCCCCACAAAAATAAATCTAGTGGATTAAGATCCAGTGACCTAGCCGGCCACTCAACGGTACCCCTGCGACCAATCCAACGGTTAGGAAACACTTCATCTAACAGATTGCGCACCCGCAAATAGTAATGGGGCAGTGCTCCATCTTGCTGAAACCATACTGCATTAAAATTTGCCCCAAGAAGAGCACGCACTGCTGGAAAAATGTTATTTGTCAACATATTGAAATAAATTTCGCCTGTTAGATTTCCATCTATCACAAACGGTCCTACAATGTTATTGTTTATTATTCCAGCCCACATATTCACTTTCTGAGGCCTTTGTGTGTGGCCTTCTATCATCCAGTGTGGATTATGGTCGGCCCAGTAACGGCAATTATGCCTATTAACTTGTCCATTAACAAAGAATGTAGCTTCATCTGAAAACAATATCGAACTTAAAAAATTTTGAATTTCGTCACACTTTCTCATCATTATTTCGCAAAATTCAGTCCTTCGATCAAAATCATCCTCTGCAAGTTCTTGGGTTAGGGTTACTTTAAAAAGGGTGATACTTGTTTTTGTGTAAAACATTCAACACTGAGCTATGGCTCATATCAAGATCTTCTGCAGCCACTCTGGCTGAGGTGCTGGGATTTTCAACAAATGTTTGGAGTACATCCAAAGATTTTTGTTCATTTGTTGCCGATTTAGGCCTGTCATTTAATTCGCGATCTTTGACTGTTCTAGTTTCTTCAAATCTATTTACTGTCTTAAACACTGTTGACTTACTAATTGGGGGTCTATCAAGAAAAGTGTCATTAAACAAATGCGCTGTTTCTTCATAGGGACGAACTAGATTTCCATACCCACGCATCATAAGCAGCGTGATTCTCTCAAACTCACTAAGTGACATTGCTTTTAAAACTAGTAGAATAAAATGTAAAAACACTTAAGTAAAAAAATTTATAACTATCGCAGTACCTTCTAGTGAAGACTTTAAACTGTAACTTACGTGGACGAAATTATAACGTAGACTAAAAACCAAGTTGATATTAAATATACAAAACTGTGGAGTTTTGATGTGACAGTACTGTTTGTATTGCCTAAACCAGTTTATGTTTGCCTGAGATAAAAGGGCTGGAGGGACTGGACCTTGACCTCATGTTGATAAGGAGTTACGGTGGTATTATTGAATACTCTCAGTTTCTTGAAGACAAGACAGGAAAACCCCTATTTAGTGTTATCCAACAAATGTAGAGGTAAAAAAAAAATATTTTTTGTTGGAAATTGTTTTTCAAATTTACATAACCGACATAAAACATACTACTGAAAGTAAATTAGTTACTTCACAAGACAAAATTACTCAATTTCTTTGTCATGAAATTCATACGGTCCGTACTCTGGATAGGGTCAACCATTTTAAGTGCGGTTTTGCGGTAATGAGTTTCTCTTTACTAGACCTTTAATTTGATACCAAACTCGGCCTATGCTTACATTTAAGATTTTTCGTCCGACTCCTCACGGGCCGTCCCCCTGAAAAGATAAAATGTCCCCACTGGTCTCAAAAACTAGGTTCTTAATACAAGTAGTGATGTACAAAATTTAATTTGTATAAGTGAAGCCATACAAAATTAGTGAAAGCGTTTCCATACTTTTTTTTTTCCACCCTGTATATTAGTTTGTACGGTGTAAAGCTTAAAAAATCTTCAAACCTGCTCAATTTTGATACGTGATGCGATAATATACAATTTTTATCTTGATATTGAGACTGTAAGGAAAATAATTGAGCCAATTTTAAGTATTGATCTTTTCTGGTTTCTAAAACAAAGAATAAAACCTGAAAATCACATAAAAAAAATTGACAGTAAAGTAAGCATTTTTGACCAATGATTGACGGAGAGTTCGTAAAACGCTCTGTATATTTTATCAGATTTTTCTAAATATTTTAGAGCTAGAATATTTAAGCTGGTGCAATTTTGCTTAGTGTTCTTTCAGCAGAAGTAAAGTTGGATATAGACTAATTACACTTGGTAAAAGTGATTTTTAAAGTCACGTGGTTACTGCGCAACGTGACTCCTTTGTAACAACCCCCCCCCCACCACCAAATCATTGATGGGCGAGGCGCGTTAGCGTTTCGAAGAAGAGAACCTATTAGTAACTTAACTGCATCAGTATAGAATACCTAAAGGTTACCTAACTCGGTTACATTTGGTCACGTGACAATTGTGAAGCCATTTCCTTCCTACTACACAGGTAAAATTAGAAAAACAGCTTTCTGGCAACTTTAAAATGCATTTGTTAAATTGCACCATTGATAATTCTAATCTCAATCTCCCGTTTTCTGGAAAGGCCCCGAAGTAAATGCACAGAATTGTCTATTAAATAGTTATGTATATAGGATTTTCGTATACCTTCACATACTCATTAATTTCTATGAATAAATATTGTCATAGTAGGAGGTTTTGGTCAGTAAAGGGGAAGTAAATATTTATTTGACATATTGTCCGTTAACCAATAACACTTCATGTAAATACAAGTCTTATATATAATGACTGCATACAATTATTGAAATGTCAGATTCGTTGTGTAGAGCAATAAACGTGACAAAATACGATGAAGGCCGGTGTGCTGAGTGTGGACCGTGTGACTTCCAAACAGTTGGACCACTAACTGTACCAAACCCCTATGGAAATCAAACGTCCCTTCTTTATATACGTTTTAATCAAATTTTACACTACACATAGCGTTTTTTTCATGTGAAATGCCCTCAATATCATCAAAAAAAGTTTATTGGTGGAGCTTTAGAAAAGCGTACGACTTGTAGGGTTCGAAAAACTTCATTTCTGCTGATCGAATATCTCGAAAATAAATTAATATAAACTTAAAATTGAGCATAAAGCTTCATTTCTATATGAGGAAGCTGAGTTAGATAATGCTGCATGTCAACTCGTGGGGTTTGGCTGAGCGTTAGCGAATATTTTTACATTGGTCATTTGGGTAAGCATGATAGCAAGAAGTAAAAACCTGTGTAAACAGATTCAGTACACCAATAAGAGATTCAAATATATGGTATATTAACAAATATAGCCTAAATGTCCCAAAATATATAACATCATTTATAGTAACTCGAAAAAGACATTTAGATCAATAGGTCATTTGTAGAATTTTAATTTTGCATAAAGTTGATTTCTATAATAATGCGTCATAAAAAAAGAAATTGAAAAAACATGTTACCTTATTTTTTGTATGATCGTCTTTATGGTTATATGTTTGCAGTACATCTGTAGAATGAAATAAGCTGCAGATTTTTAAAATGTTACAGCTCATTTCATTCAAGTGTTGTTGCGTATACCTCGTTTGTAAATGCGTTTTGGCTATCAATATTAATTTTTATTACCATACTAATTAATTAGATAAAAATAAGAAAAGGAATTATGACATAATTCGGTCATTTACCTATTTTTATTTAGATTTTGAATAGGCTAGGTTGAAAAGCAACAGAGATTCTGAAGTAAAAACCTAAAATGAAAGACAGTGGAAACTTATACTCTATTTAATGACAAGTACGTTAAATGTCTGTACCTTTACGCATAAAGGACAAAGAATTTTAATTCTCAGTTGTTCCTATAGGAAAATTCTAATCAATTTTCAACTCACTACCTTCAAATCAAATACTCGAACTAAACATTAAAAATCAAGCTCAAAAATCTAATAATTGATTGCTGGACCTAGTAGTGAATATAACATTGATCCTATTACATTTCAAATTATCCATGATCAAAAACAAATTTTAAACAAAGAACTAATTGATAATAATTACTTTAGTTGCTTTAAAGGATGTAAAATCTTAGAACGGTGAGAGTTAATCTTCTAATTAAAGCACTCTTTATAGAATGTTTTAAGACCAGTCAAGGCCAGGAAAGTGGATAATTTAAATTGATGAGGGCTTGAAACCAAGGATCTACCTACTGTATTCTATTTATATACAAGGAAACAGTAATGCAGATAAAGAAGAGCCCTGCGGCACTCCGATTGTACTTACTCCTTCAATCTGAAGGAAACCTACTTTCTGTTCAAATCTGTTCCATTCCACTACTTAAATAGGAACTGAACTTTGATACTGCTAAAACTGTAAGGCGTAATATCTGTACCTCAGAACCATATGAGCCTAAGTCCAAAATTTCTTATTTTTTAGGTTATTGCACGTATGTTCTTAAAATTTCATTTTACATCCAGCCATACCATCGTAACTCCGCTAAAAATTCTATTTTTATGATTTATCAAAGGTTATATGAGTCTAAGTCCTGAGGTATATCAGAACCAGACAAACTTAACTCCACCTATGATGTTATGGTTCTGAACATTGAGCATTTCAGCAAAAACCTAAGTCCACAAAATGGACTTGCCATTGTCTGGCCCTAGCCACTATACTCATTTAGTCTCAAGTCCTGTTTTCTGAACAGCTGATGACTGTCAATAATACTGTTGATATTGCTGCTGCCTGCTATTAGAGAGATTATTGAGGTTAGGACTGAGCTGTACTAATCAAAGTTTTATTCTACTTTTAACAAAACGTTTTGGTATTAATATGGAAAGTAGGGGAAAGTTTATACTTTCCAAATTGAAAAACCTTAATACGTTCACTGAAGATAATCTGAAACCTGAAACTAATGATTGTCCTAGCAATCAATCAGTAGAAGTTCCACGAAGAAATTCCACTCCTTCACCGACTTTAACCGAATTAAAAGTAAGTATTTTTTAAATATGTTTACAAAGCTAACAATATGTAAAACTTAAAGTAAAATTCGAATTTTATACTCAGACCTCAAGGAACAATTTTTATTATTATTATTATTATTAGCCTAGGTTTAGAACATTGTTGTGCCAATAGGAGAAGTAGGCCTAAGTGTATGTTTGATTTTCAATTTTATTTCTAGGTATTGAATCCAGATTGCACATCCATCCTCGTTTTACCTGACAATGACTCAACCCAATGGAATTTTAACATGCATGAAAGTGAAAATATCCAAGTTGAAAGAGAAACTAGTAAAGACGTACATCTTCTTAATTTCATTTCAACTCCAGTAGAACCAGGTGAGATTAGTAGGTACATAATACTCTAGGCTCAGTTTAAATAAATTTCAGTAAATTTATGGTTGTTATAAAAATCTTTTTTGTGTAAATTACTGTTATGTTTAACCATTTAACCATATTGTAGCAGGTATTTACTCGGGGGCTTTAGCCTACCCTAGCAATAATTTAGGTTCCATTTCAATCGTGTTAAGCTGGGCCTAGACCTAGTACATTGTCATTAGACTGTAAATGCTGTAGTCGGTAGGGACAGAGAGCATTAATTTCATACGATAATAGTTATATTCTTAGGGGTTCTTTGTCTTTCCGACTTGTTATTCTACCTAATTTAACATTCTACATGTTTAACAGAAATTATACTTCAATATGAAAAACTTCGTGAGTGACGAGTAAATTACACATAATTACCAAAAACATGATAAAAATTCAATAGAAATCCACTTTAACGATATAATATTTTTTATATCCACATTCTTTGTGTAGGCTATCTATATAATGAACTAATCAATGTTTTGGCGGAACATCAATTTAAAAAATTAAAATAAATTGGACAAAACCGAGTGAATTTCTCTATTTCTTGAAGGCTGGGAACACTTGTAGGAAAGAAAGCTCTATGTTATTAAAAGCAAAACACTTAAATAAAATTAAATATTCAAAATATCTTAACAATTTATTTTTCAGAGTCAAATGAATGGGAGCTAGAGACGATAACACAAGTGACAAACATGGAACAAGAATCTGGAGCATCGACAACACTGGAAGATTTAGATGATGCGCTATCTTCTGTGAGCGACCTATTTGAGAATGACATCGATGATCCAACATACACTCCACCTTCAGGTTCAGAGAGTGATTCAACTTTAAGTAACGATTTAGAACAAGTACAAAGTCAATCTGTAAGTACAAATACTACAGCAAATAATAATAATATAATACCTCTGGTACCATACACCGATTCAGATGACACGGAGAGCGAGTTACCGATAGTTACTCAACCTAAAAATAAAGGAAGAAAAAGAATAAGGAATGAAAAAAAGTGGAAAAAAAACATTAGAAAGCAGGGACGAATTTCTGGAAAAGAGCATGTCAACTCTAAAGGAGATATTGTAAAAGAAAGAACTTTAAGACCTCCTTGTAAAACTACTTGTCGCTTGAAATGCTCTCAGCGCATAAGTCATGCACAAAGAGTACACATTCATTCTGACTATTATAATAGTGAAAGAAACTTAAGTTCTAAACGCCAGTATATAGTTTCTTGTATTACAACCAAGCCAATAGCCAGGTCACGACAAAGAGATGGTTCTAGAAATAGTAGAAAAAACAGCCATACTTATTTTCTCAAATGGGATAACAATTTTGAAAAAGTTTGCAAACAATTTTTCTTGAACACACTAGTAATATCAGAAACATTTGTTAAGTTTGCTCTCTTAAAAACCCAAAGTACTGGTATGGTTGAACCAGACCATCGTGGCAAACATGTACCAGGAAACAAAATACCAGAGACAGCAAAAGGATATCATAAGAAACCACATATCAAAATATCCAGCATATGAAAGTCACTATAGTAGGGAAAGGACAAACAAAAAATACTTGGGTAATGATTTAAACATTTCCATAATGTATACCATGTATGAAAATGAATGTAAAGAAAAAAATATCAAACCCGAAAAGAAATGGTTATTTTCAGAAATTTTCAATAGAGAATACAATTTGTCATTTCATTTGCCAGACAATGACACATGTGATTTTTGTGACAGAATTGATTGCCAATTAAAGAATGCAAACGGTGAGCAAAAAGAAAACCTTCAAGCAGAAAAGCAGAAGCATCTAGATGAAGCAGCACGTAGATACCATTTGAAAAAAGAAGATAAGCTTTTGGGACAAGGAAATGAAAAATTTAAAGTTGTTATGGCAGACCTACAGAAGTGTCTTCCTACTCCAGCTCTCACAAACTGTCAAAGCTTCTACTTGAGAAAGCTCTGGACTCTAAACTACACCATTGACGACAGTAGTGGAAAGAAAAACGTGGTGCATGATTTGGAATGAGACCACTGCAGGTAGAGGTGGAAGTGAGATGGCTTCTTGTTTGTTTACCTGGGCAAATGAAGAGCTCAATAAAAGCAGCATTGACACTCTGACTGTTTGGACCGATAACTGCAGCGGTGAAAATAGAAATATTAATATGATTTTTATGTACATTTGGATTTTGAAAACTCTACCCAACATTAATGAAATAAACCACAAATTTTTATTAGCTGGGCATACACATATGGAGGTAGATGGTAAACATGGATTAATAGAAAGAGCAAAAAAGCATCTTAAAACTAACACAATATTTACTACTAATGATTGGGCGAACTTCATCGCATCTTGTAGCAATAAAAAACCCATTCATTGTAAAGAAAATGTCTCTTGAACACTTTCTTGATTTTCTTTCGCTTACTAATAAAGATGGACCATTAATAAACAGGAAAAAAAATACTATTGGAGAACCTTTCCTCATTTCCAACACAGTTTGGTTACAGGTTCGAAGAGAAGAACTTGGTATACTGTACTATAAAACAAGCTTTGATGATGTTGATTTTTAAAAGTGTGGATTTGAGAAGAAATAAGAGAAAAGAAACAATCATGCCTGAATCAGTTCCGAAACTAATATCTGAGAAGAGGAAAATAAGTAATGAAAAATTCAGAGATTTAATGGACAATCCTCCAGTGGGTCCCTGAAGAATACAAGGCTTACTTTGAGAACCTTCCACATGGGGCTAGTGAAAATGACTTTCCAGATATCAGTTTCAACATTATTAGATTAATTCTTACCTTATATTTATAGTTTTTATAAGCAGTGTAATAGTGTTTTATTGACGAAACAATGTATATTAGTTGCTAATGGAAAATACAAATGCTTAAGTCCAAATAGCATTAAAACAAATGTTTTTGATTTTAGAAAAAACAACTTTCCAGATGCCATTACAACATTGTTAGATAATATATTTTATTAGCATTGTAATAGTGTTTTTATTGACTAAACCATGTATATTGGTTGCTAATGGATACACTTAATTTGGTTGCTTAAGTCCAAGTAGCAATATAACATATGTTTTTGATTAGAGCCAAAATATCGTAAGTCCATTTTTAATGTAACAAAAAAATAATTACATAAAAATACTAAAGCAGTTTAATGCTTCTATAAACATAAGTAAGTTAACTTGTGAAGTAGAAACTAAACACAGTTCATAATTTTATAATAAAGGAATAAACACAACTGTTCGTAGTTTTTTATGCTCTCCTGTAAAATCTACTAAATGTGACTTAGGCCCATATAGTTCTGAGGTACAGATATCAAGAATGTTATTTCATAATGAAAAAAGGCAAGAGAATTTATGTAATCAAGTTCCAATTAAAATAAAAATCTTAAATTCTTTTAGCAATAATATAACTGATTGGCTACTTAGTCAAACTGAACAGATAGACATCATACACATCAGATTAACCTAAAATATTTATTCTTTCTTTTAATATTTGCAAACTAAAATTCGTCCCCTTTATAAACAATTCTTAATTTTAAAGTACTTCTCTTATAAATAGTAACTAATATAACATAAACATTTTTTTAAATCCTAATAGTGTTTCATTAGTCTAAAATGTCAAGATATATTGTTATTATATAAAACATTATATTTGTATAATAGACTACTTAAAGTCTTCAATATATTAAGAGGGTCATATCTTTTATGCATCTTTAAACGTTGACTGGTAAGTTAATTTAAGATTGGTAACAGTTTGAATTGATTAAGTTATGCTCTTATAATCGTAAATGTACTTTTCTTTAAGATGTAATTTTAGATAAATGTAGTAAGAATCTTTCAGTATTACCGCAGTGATATGCACATCAAGTCCTTATTATAAAAGATCGGACTGTTATCAAACATTTCCTTGTCTATCGTTTAGTTTATATAACCACGCAACTTGTTAGTGTGGTTAGGTTTAATAAGAATCTTGTTTTGTAAAGTTTGTATTTTTCGGAATAAATTCATTATTTCGTTATATGTAAGATGATTTAAAAGCGTTATTTTGACAACGTCCGTTGCTTGTTGTGTAAACCCATACGTGGGTTTGTGTTTTTAAACAAGAAAATTGACATCGGAAATATTGGTAGTTTTATCATTCCTATTAATGAATCTTAGTAAGGATGGCCGATTATACCTCTTCCTAGTTCACCTTTTATTTAAAAGCCAATAGGTGACTAACTTCACACTACATGGAAAACTTTTTAGGTCAAAGTTTTTTAAAACCATCCTCTTACCTGAAACCTCTTTAAGTCGAAAAAGAGGGTTATACCTAAGATGGCCTTGGCCAGTTAAAATCCTTTTAAAAGGTCTGAATAATTATGTTCACGAAGTTTGGGCCTGTTTTTGACCGAAGAGATAGAAATATTTAAATTATCAATCCGCATTTTCTACAACCTTTGTAGTATTCTCACTATGCGGTATCAGGAACTATTTGGAATGGCGCTATTTCAGTTGAATGTTTCCCGCAATTTGTGTATGAATATTTGACAAGAATGGTAATGGCAGCGCTTGTTAACTTATCGACAGTTCAGTTGCTGCCGTGTGTTTGCTAATGGGTTTAGTCTGTCACTGTACATGAGAGGGACAGAGCATTATACATAATACATTGTCAGTAGACATTGAGAGGTAGTCGAGTAATTAGATACATTAAGACAACAAAGCAACTATGATTTTTTTAGTATTTATCTAGTCATGAGAAAAAAATATACACCAATTGACAATTATAATAGCGGTAGAATCTACAATTTGTGTTGAATATCCATTCTATAGGCATAATGGTTTAATAACTTATAACTGTATAATTATTTATATTATTACTTATAGTAATACTTATATTATTTAAAGTTAATCTTTCATAGAGTTTTGATATCATGCTAACTCTCATTCACTTAATATGACAAAACTCTTTTGCAGAGAAATAAACACAATGTAAAGTTACAATCCTGGTTATTAATTCGACTCTAAACTAATTTAAATCAGAATGGTTTATGTTTATTTTCTGTAAAAATAAATTCTGTGACAACATACGGTATACAATATTGGTAAATGCATGTTAAAAACAAAAAAGATGGGGTCCATTGAATTTAAATTGTTATATTTAACCTGTTAAAAATCCTCTAATATCATAAAAAAAACACAAACACTGTAGTATTTTCTCACCACTTTGGACGCATTTAATAATAATAAACAAGATATATTTTAAGGAGGTGAATTAAATACTGAAGTTCATGGAGCAGTAACCTTTTATGTTTTAAAAATGGCTCTCTAAATGTTAGATGTAAGATAAACCAAATAGAGTCAACTCACTAAGTATTCCATGAATTTCTAAACAAACTATAATGAGCACATGACGTCATTCTACTGTGTTAATATCTTTTTCCATATTAGAATTGCATAGCTCTTGAATAAAGAAAATGTCACGGGTTATTAACATGTCCATTTCTAACTCAAATAATACAACGAAATGGGGAGTCCGTAATACCAATATTGAAGAAGTTTCTTTCAATATTGAAGGTAAGTTACCTCCACGCAAAAACTGCTTCCTTAAAACAACGTGTTATCCAAAAATGTACTTTTTAATCACGTCCTTTTAATGAATTAAATTTAAAAAATTTACATAGGGTTACAGTTCATTACTCTCACTAATGTTGAATACTAATACAATGCTAGTTCTGTATGAAATAAACATGTATATTTTTATGATAACAAACCGTAATAGTTTATGTATTTATGCATATATTATAACGATTTTATTATTATTATAAATACTTTATAAGTTATTTATTTTATACCTTTTATAAGCAATTACTTAACATATTTAGTTTTTTGTAGTCTTCAGTCTAGACGTAATTTGTTATTGCTAACTCATTTGTTTTAAACTTGATAGAAATGAAATTAAGGATCCGTCTTCTCTACAGCAAATTCGTTTTCACGTTGCCAGGAATTAAAACTAGAATACACCATTTGTTTGCTGTACGATTTCTAGAACTAATATATTAGCCAACTTTCCTATTGTCTCAATGATACGGCTTTACAATTCAATGGCTCAACATTTTGATACATTTTGCAATACTTTAAGTGAGTTCGGAAGGGTATGTTTAACTGTGCTTGAGTTATAAATATTTATACTCATAATTATATAAACCATAGTTAGGTATAATTTATATACCGTAGTTTTTCATTCTATTTAATAAGTTATTATATCCTTATTTATTACTAATTATTTTTTTATTAATTTTTATGTATACTATTTTTATATATTGATTTGAGTTTAATATTTGTGTTATGAATACATTCTCTTGCTTAACATTGATTGGCAGTATTTGCTTAGTTTTTTACAATAACAGTACTCTACTCTATTGTAATTAGACGTTTAACCTGTAATAGTGCACGTAAAATAAATAAATAAATAACTAAGCATAGATAATAATATCGACCAGTATAACTGTAAGTTATAAACAGCTCATAATTTAATTAGTAATCGCCTAAATAAGCTATTTGTGATGTGCTTAATTGTTTTATAAATGAGACTGATCAATCGTACTGACATACTACTCAGCCAGAATACAGAGTGTCAGGGTAGGAAATAAATATAACACTCCTGTACAAAACACTCAGTTACTCAAGTAGAAATCGCAAATAAATATAAGACTGATACATTTCTTGTTGACATAGAAGCAGGGACCTGGCCTTGGATCTGGCAGGTCTGTCAATACCAGACGAGGCTCGGGAACAAGTTGGTTAGTTACACTCGAATACTGGCAAAAATACACAAGACTAATACACTTCTCGTAAACATAGAGACAGTGAGGAATGTCGTATCTAGCAGGTCTGTCGATATCAGACGAGGCTCGGGAACAAGGTGATTAGTTACACTTGAATACTCACAAAATACACAAGGCTAATACGCTTCTCGTAAACATAGAGGCAGTGAGGAGTGTTGTATCTGGCAGGTATGTCGATACCAGACGAGGCTTGGGAACAAGGTAGTTAGTTACACTTAAATACTTGCAAAATACACAAGTCCTAATACAGTTCCCGTAAACATAGAGGCAATGGGGAGTTTTGTATACGGCGGGTCTGTCGATACCAGACGAGGCTCTGGAACAAGGTAGTTAGTTAGACTTGAATACTCGCAAAATACACAAGACTAATACACTTCTCGTAAACACAGAGCCAGTGAGGCGTGTTGTATCTGGCAGGTATGTCGATACCAGACGAGGCTTGGGAACAAGGTAGTTAGTTACACTTAAATACTTGCAAAATACACAAGTCTAATACAGTTCCCGTAAACATAGAGGCAATGGGGAGTCTTGTATCCGGCGGGTCTGTCAATATCAGACGAGGCTCGCGAACAAGGTGGTTAGTTACACTTGAATATTCGCAAAATACACAAGACTAATACACTTCTCGTAAACATAGAGGCAGTGAGGAGTGTTGTAACTGGCAGGTATGTCGAATCCACACGATACTCGGTTACAAGGCATTCAGTTACACTTTAAGTGCTATCAAAAGAAATTTAAATATCATACGATTGAGGTCTACTTGAACTCTATTACGCCTCTCCTTAGTTTATGTTTTATGTTAAGAATTATTGGTTAGAGAGACGTATAACTCAAAGGGCTGCACAACTTTATATCTGTCTGTGCACGCAACATCTTGAGTACAACATGATAAATAAGCTTGAACTTTAGCATGAAGCTTCATATATAAATATATTTCAGACTATCTCTGATTATAATGGATCACTATCTCTAAATACATTTTATCCCCAGCATATGCACAAGGTTGTAAGTCTCTACCCGAGATGTCACAATTTCAGTTCCTAGAAAGGTCAATGAAATTTAGAAAATGTATCTATAACGTTTTCCTTAAAGCTTTTTGTAAAACCGATCAAAGAGACACTGGCATACAATGAACACCTCCTAAAAAGACTGACGATAAATGCATCATGGATTTTAAAACAAGCGCAGTCAGAGGTCTAGGAAACACGTGCACATTGTAACTTTTACAAAGTCAAATGAATACCCCACGTGACATGACTACGGGTAATTACACAACGTTCTATGAATACATGACATCGTTTGAGTGTAGAACATTATGCTAGTATAGAAATTCAAGTGAACAAGCTACGTCACGTATTACGTAATGGATGTTTTATATTATTTGCAATGTTGCCATTGTCCGCTCCCAGAGAAAATTAGCAATGTCACACAAGAGCAGTTTCACAGTTTGCATCTAGTAGGGAGTATTAGTAGAGCGCCAGCGTGTATTTAAAGCACCAATTAGGAGTATTGTACAATATTAACTTTTTCACATGACACTCTACTCTAATGCCTTCATGCCCCGTGGTCAAATAATAGGAGCGTTTTTATAGACCAAGTGTAAAATATGTATCGTTTAGATTTGGGTAATTTGCAAAGGAAATAATTCAGACCTTATAAAATTTACGTAGTAAATATTATATTTAAAAAGTTACGATAACAAAAATTCTGCAGTACTGTTGAAAATATTAATGTCCTGAGAAAGAAGTTAATATAGCTGAGAGTTATGTAATTATACAGAAAATAGCAAAACACAGGGCATTGTGTGAAATCCACTCTATATGACATTCGGAAGATATTATTGATGGGCAAGAGAGAGGAATTGGAGACTATATACAATATGTGTAAGTGATAAGAAAGGCTAAGCACAACGTATGTACGAGGGTGGGAACGCGGGTGTATACACAAGCTGTGCAAAAGAGAAAAAGTTAGGAGTGAACAAAATATTCAACTTAAGAGAAAGGGAACTTTGAAGCAACAAATATGATGCCACAGTAATTTTGTTAATGGCAATGTGCATGTTTAAACGTGCTGGCTAAATATTTAAATTAATTTCCTAGAAAAGAGCTGTTGGGCAAAAGAATTTGAATTTTGTGTTAAACTATCGATTTTGTGGTTTAAAATAGTTTTTACGGAAAACTATTAGTGCTGGGTGATTGTTTAAAACTTTTTCGTTCTGGGCTACAATCCAAAGGCAGGCAAAATTTCATTTTCAGTGGAGATTTTACAAGTTAGTTATTGATTTGTTTAAAGGTGGGTGTGATTACTCTTAAAGTTAGAGGTAACAACTATTTCTTATTTTTTATCCTATTCTGTGATATGTTAAAAACACTTTATAGCTTTTTGAAACGTAAAAAACTATGTTAAATGTAAATATTTATTCAATATTTTCACTCTTTTTAAAGCATACGATTAAGAATGAAAGAAGCGTAGATATCCAACTTTCCTCTAAAATAATTTTGAAATTAGACCATTTTATGAAATGAACCCACTAATGCTTTATGGGGCCTTCTAGGTTCTCTGTGTTCTTTTATACTTTCAGCTTTTGTTCTTGGACAGTATGCATAAGGCATTTGCAAACCTGATGCAATACTGTGTATTTCACATAATAACTTCAAGTTTTCCAAAAATTTTACTTAAATGATATTATTCCAAATAATGTATAAGAAAAGAAGCCACGTTTGCAAAATTATTGGTTTACCTAATTGTATTTCGGTTAAAAAATCATCTCTTGGTTGTGATGACAATAGAGTAATGAAAACATGTTTAGCAGAATATTTTGGATAGAAGGTGGCCATGATAACAATAGAGTGATGAAAACATGTTTAGCAGAATATGTTGGATAGAAGGTGGTCGTGATATTATTAGAGTGATGAAAACATGTTTAGCAGAATATGTTGTGTAGAAGGTGGTCGTGATGACAATAGAGTAAAGAAAAATTATTTAGCAGAATATGTTGGATAGGAGGCGGAAAACAACAAAAGTGGAGGCAGAATAGACGATGCCTCAGGTGTAACAATTAGCACCATCATTAACGACGTCACGTAGCAGCGGTGGTGGTGTACTTCCTCGTTTCTTTCTCCTACTTCGCATTGCTGTGTGCGGAGGAGGAGCTAGGTTATATGATAGTCTGATCACGTGTTTACTTTACCGTTGTCTGAAACCTTGGTCAGGTAACAACGATTTTCTTTACCGTCTGACAGACAACTAGTGAACAGCTGTTGAGCGTAATCTGAGAACATATAATATGCATGGTAATTGTTTTTGAATCTGGGGACAGTTTAAGTGATTTGCTTAAGAGTTATTTTGAAAAGAAGTAAATTTTGAAAATATTAAATAAGGAGTTTAATATCTTTTAAAGTGAGGGGATTTGCCCCCTTATTACCACATAAATATGGGAATTAAAATGACGGGATCTTATAAGTTAAAGCAAATAAACTATTTAATTAACTTGTAAAGAGAATTCTGTCTTATCATTTAAACCTAATTTAAAATTGAAATATTTCAGCATTTGCTTAAAAACTATTATAGCCTGGTTAACTAAGCCCAGTAACATGTTATGCTTCTTTAACAAAATATTGAACATAAAATTAAGATTATCTACATTTACTGATTTGAAAACAGATATATTTAAAAAACATAATTAAAATTGTTTTGAAATTTTAATTTTTATAACAGTTATTGCACAATAAATGCACGTTTTACATGTAAAGAAAGTTGGAAGAATATGTAGTGAAAACTTCAGGTTAATTTTGTATTTTATTTAAAACTATGTCAACTCATTCATTTAAAAACCAAGGAAATTTAATGAAAGGTGTCATAAATAACGCACTAAGGTTCCGTCTCACTATAACTTAAACTGGGAAATAAATATTTTGGCAAATGAGAAGAACATTACTTACAGAAATTAAGATACCGCAAATAACCATTGAACAAAGAGATTTATAAATTAACAAATGTCATTTCATCCTTCTGTACGAAGTATAATTGGTGTGACCTTGACCTTTAACTTTGTATGTCTGGTAGGTTTGCGTGCTTTCATGAATACCTTTTCATTTATGGATGGGGTTGAAGAATACAACGTGCTAAAATGACAGGGATCGTGACAAGTTGATTTTGTGACCTAAATATATATATATATATATATATATATATATATATAGTTTGTTAGCAGTCTCCCTCTCTCTTTCTTTCTCATATACTCGTATATTTCACTCGCCATTCATCATACTATTTAAATACTGAATAAGGTGAGAACAGGATACAATAGAGATAAAGTAAAAATTAGTTAGTTTGAGGAGATTACTTATATACGAGGGTCGTTCAATAAATTATTATAAAAACAATTTTTTTCGGAAAAATATTTTTATTTGTAAACATAATATCCATTGGTTTTTTCAAATGTTTTTTCCAAACTTTTTAAGCCGTCCAAAAATACAAATCTGAGAAGTTCTTCTAAATAAGGATTCGTTAGCTCAATAAACCCTTCGTTTTGAAAGGAATCGTCGTCCACTAATCTATTGTTTCAAATTCGGAAACAGGAAAAGTCACTGGTATATATCCTTTTAAAGTGGAGATTTTTACTGTTTGTATCTAGCTGTCTCACATTGATATTGTTATTATTTATATACCTAAAGGTCGGATTTAAGCGTATCGCCTATAAACTATACTCTAATAATCTAAGACAACGATTGTCGTTAATATTTTTTTCACTCTTTCAATACCCCTCATTTTGACCTCCACCAAAACTAGCGTCCCTGATCATCCCTTTCTTTAAAGAGAAAAAGTTTCAAGACAAGATAAACATCAGATTGCGTGCTTATACAGTGCAAATTTTGTCTCGGCTCGGACTTCAGAATCACAATTCATTTTACAGTTGCTTATTTCGCAGCGTTGTATCAGACTGACAGCGTTACACAGATGTTGTGTCAGACAGTCACGGATGCAAATAATTGCACTCTATTCATTAGCTGATAAATGTCGATAAATCTCTTTCACGGGATATGTCAGGCTGTGATATCCGTTTATTATGATAAAAACATCCACGGTGCTCGCTCTGAACGACCAGATTCCGAGCTACAGGGTCATGCATAATTAAACTACACTATTGATATTGCACTGTTGAAACGAAGATAATGTAACTAGTTATAATTATTATCATTAAACGTAGATTATCTCGTAGATTTATAAACAAATTAAGAATTGGTATTTATACGTTAAGATATTAAAGAGACATAATGATAGAAACTGAAAATATTTTTAATTTTTGAAATTGCCGCAATGGAGGGAGGGGGTTCAATATTTCAAAACTGCATTTGAACCAAAGGTGACAGTTAAAAGGAAACTTTGGAAATGACTTAAAAATATTCCGTATCAAAATGGTGTTTTTTTTCATGATTAATTTATTTAACAGCAAATCTATTACAAGACGATTGTCGTTTAAACATGTGGATACATTTCTATGTTTTATTACACAACTACAACACTATTGGAAAGTTTTACATTTACGTAAATCTGTTTAAATAAAAATGTGTACACTCAACAATAATTTCTCAAACACCCTATTGTTAAAATTATAAATACAAGTTTTTCTTTTTTTATCTTCTGTGTTTAAACAACGAGTCAATGCATTCTCAAGTAGAAAACGATGGTTAAGAGATCATCTTGTGCAGCTACTAAGATTATCCCGACCACTTACCCAATCCACTTCTCCAATGTATTGTTATAATGATCTGATAATTACATCGCTGCTCTTGTCGTGTGAATGTCAACAAGCTCTAAATTTAGACTGAAATTCATTATCCTTGAGTTTCAAAGTTTAAAGAGCAAGCCTTTGGTTATTTTTAAAGCCTTCATTGATAAACTATCCAGTTAAGTCTGCAAATTTTATAAAGATAATTAAAGATTGATTAAAAAATTCGTTTATCACAGATTTAATTTAACAAATTTTACTATAAAAACAACTTAAGGTTGTACTACCTATTGCTGTAGAACATTTGTTTTCAATGTTTTCTTCAAGTACTTTAATTAAGTTTTATTTTTATTTTCATGAATACGAAATTATATTATTCGTCTAGTTTTACATTACTTTTTTTCTTAAATATTAATACATATATTAAAGAAAACTATTAAATATGTTAGTTTCAGTAAACTTTGACAATAATCAAAATTACTCATAAGTCAAAATGTAAGATTAAATAACTATACCACTAAAATGTATTACAACTCAAGATAATACATGTAGTAGAGTAG
>NW_025777516.1:0-40674 GCF_021130785.1 Homalodisca vitripennis | reverse complement strand
TGTAATATTAGGTATAAAATATTAAATTTATTACCTTAGAAAGTAATTAATTAGTCATTTATTTAAATATACAATAACGAAGCGGTTACTGATTGCATAGTTTTAATTTTTTTTTATAATAATGAACCCGTAACTTAATTTCCAGAAAACAGGTAAAAAACAACAGTATTCATTTAATAATTTTTTAACAAAACGTTATTTATAAAGTGATGTTTATTTACCCAAGAAATAAATTGTTTTATCAATATTATTGGCCTATTAAACCTACCGTTAGTCATCCGAACATAAATATGATTATCAGGATTAAATGAAATTCTACGATACAATAGAAATGGTTTTATTTAAGTAAAAATAGGATTAAACACTTCAAGTGGAACAGTTATTTTTTACTTTATAAAGTGTATTGTTTCAAAAGGTTGAGTTTAAATTTATCTTTGTATATATTTAAAAAGTCCGTACTGACATTTTTTGAGAGATTAGTAATCTTTACAAAGACTTCATACATGTACGTTGTATAAGTATTCGATTATAAGTAGTACAAATTATGATATTGGTTAAGCGTAAGCAAGGTCTGGATATTATATTATCACTCGTTGGCCTGGATAATCTCGACATGTGTCTATGTGTAAGTCTGTCCAGGATAGGATTTGTCTGAGCGTTAGCAAATCTTCTTACCTTGGTCATTTGGGTAACCGTAACAACAAGAAAATAGCAGGATGAATAAATTGTGAATAAACAATGTGTACAGAAAAAGTTTTTTGTTTGCAGTCGTTTTATTTGTTGCTTGATTATTAATAATGTATCTGCAATATTGAGGTTTGGCACAGGGCGACAAATGACTGTGTAATGAAAAAATTGAATAGTGATTACGCCCAACTGTATGTTTCTTTAACGTAAAAAAGTTCTGTCCTATGGGAAAAAATATTCCTCCGGTTAAAATTAAACACTGGTTTACTTTATGAAATTCTGTACCCGACTATGTACAATATATGCAAGTGAACCTCCCTTCCCTTCCGAATATTTACATGTTGGTATTCCCTTGAGAACTGCATCACTGGACCTGGAGCTGGATGTCGGAACTTTATGTAGAATCTCGATCTCGTCAGGTGCTGTCGTCGAATCTACTGCGTTGAGGTGAACGAGGTTTAATTGTGAGCTTCGGAAATCGGTATAGATATCATAATTCCATGGTCGCATGTCATATAATGCCCCCTACCACGATGTCCTCTAGACTGGCCAGATCACCTTCACAGCCTAAATGACGACTCCTACGACTACTACCGAGCAAGTAGCGTTACTGCATCAGAATTATTTTGGAACACGTAATATAAATTAGTATGTGCCGGACAACATTAAAATAACAAGGGATCCATCCCAATGCAATAATGTAGCTCAACATGTCAATCTAGATGTCTCGAGGGCTTAAAACACCCGTCCACCAAGTACAGATTGGTCGGCAATGTACGCCAATGTAGGGAAGGAGGGTGCTGGCAAGCTGTAGGGCAGAGTTTGACTTATTCATTAATAATTTTTCTCATCTTAGACTTCACTGAATTTAGTTTTTTACTCAGTTCCTAAGCGTTGTTTATCTCAAAACTTCGTTAACAATTTCTCACAACTTGGAAAGATTTAAGCATTCTTTATTTCTAGTATATCCTGCAATGTTCTGAACTGCACATTTTACAAAAAAAGGTTGCTTTTATTATCATAGTTACTGTATCACTACTTCAACATTTGTTACAATGCATTATCGTCAAGCATATATGTAATAATTTATGTAAGGAAACTTGGGATGATTATAAATAACTATATTACAGGCTCTGCTGAAGTTAGTAAACTGATTATATTTCGGGAGTTATCAGAAGGCAGACTTATCATCTTCCTTCTCTGACCAGCTAGCTCCCACAAATGCTCTATGAATTTAAACGGTATAAATGTGGGCAGTAACTAAGCAGAAGACACTGTACCTTACAATCGGGGATAAATGTAGTTTACATTTTTTAATTTTGTATTTTAGAGTTTCCAGATAATTTTGATACATCACATGTTAGAAGCATACACATTTAATAAGTTTTTTATAGAAATGAACCATAAGACACTATCTTTGATTGTTTTTATATCCTTTACTTTTCTCAATTTTCCGAAAGGTTTATTTTGCCGTTGTTAGATCAACGAGAACCACCATAGCTCTATTTAGTTCGGTACAAAAATTCTTTTAAATATATGTGAAACTTCGTCTTGTTTTTCCTTAAAATTACAAAAGGAATATAATTTAATGTACTAAGTAATAACACAATTAAATTAAAGCATTTATATTTAAATGTAATGTTAATTTTATATTTTTTTTTAAACTGGAATTTGCGGAGTAACTACAATGGTGACTAAGTTTAAACTGATACCATAAACGTGGTATTTACAAGAACTAACCTTTTGTTAAACAGGTTGTACACTAAAGGTATTTTATTTTCTTGTTATTTTACCATACTTTAACTAACTCAATAGTTCAAAAATCAGTAACATCAGAAAAAGATTTTTTATAGTAGTGGATTGTTCTCTTAAATTATAGTCAGATATATGTGCTGTTTTAGAGCACCCTGGCGCAATTTACTGTAGTTGGACATTTTGACATAGAGCAATGCAATAATCTGTAACTCTCAATCTTGATCAAAATATCTAAAACTTGTACTAATAACAGGGATTTTAGGACATTATTTAAGTTTTACCTTATTTCAGATGCAAAATTTTTGTACTAAAATTTGCAAATATTGATTTAGTTTTTTTGGGAAATAGTACCATTAAAGCTTTCCACCGTTATATCATACCATATTTGCAAGTTTTCCTACATTACCAAATAATTTTTAATCCAATAATTTGTAACCACTTGCCAAAACATTTTGAATGAGAACATAGTTCGTGCAGCACGCCAATAAGACTTTGTTAAAAGAAACATCTCTCTAATCTAAACTTCATTACTCTTATATTCTAGTTGATAAGTTTATTTGAAATATTGTATTTTAATTAGATTAATAATTTTTATCAGTACTTATTAAAATATAAATAACGATATATCTAATTTAGTGAAATATATATGACACCCTGATAAAGTACTAATAATACAATAATAAAAATAATACAATTGATAATACGTCATTACATTGTATATAATTAAAAAGCCCTATTAATGTGATAGACAGGTGAGTATTTACACAAGATCTATACAACGTTTTTAATTATAGGTTGAACATATAAAAAATTGTACATATTTCATTTTTTCTAATCCATGCATCATTACTAACTGCCGCAATTTACTGTGGTTGGGCATTTTGACATAGAGCAATGCAATAATCTGTAACTCTCAATCTTTATCAAAATATCTTAATACTTGTACTAATAACAGGGATTTTTTGGACATTATTTAAGTTTTACCTTATTTCCGATGCAATATTTTTGTTCTAAAATTTGCAAATATTGATTTAGTTTTTTTGGGGAAATAGTACCATTTAAGCTTTCCACCGTTATATCATATGACCATATTTGCCACAGTTGCTTACAGTTTTCCTACATAACCAAATAATTTTATATTTGAATACTTTGCAACCACTTGCCCAAACATTTTTAATGAGAACATAGGTCGTGCAGCACGCCAATAAGACTTTGTTAAAAGAACATCTTTCTAATCTAAATTTCATTACTATATATTCTAGTCGATAAGTTATTGAAATATTTTATTTTAAGTAGATTCAATAATTTTTTACGAGGAATTATTAAAATATAAATAACAATATATTAAATGTAGTGAAATATATGTGACAAGCCTGATAAAGTACTAAAAATACAATAATACAAAATATAACATTAATAAAAAAGTCATTAAATTATAACTAATTAAAAAGCCCTATTAATGGGATTAGACAGGTGAATATTTACACAAGATCTATACATCATTTTTAATTATAGGTAGAACCTTAAAACAATGGTACATATTTAAATTGTTTTTAATCCATGCATCATTATCCCACTGTTGTGTTGCATTCCTTACATCAATAAAATTTGGTGTCTTATTATATTTGACTTATTTGTTCAACTTAATTGGAAATCCCTTATTAATTATCATTTTAGAAATCTTTAAATGTTTTTCAGTATTTAATATTGGGATATTAAGTCACTTATAATTAATTTGGGATTTCATAAGGTACATAAGATTTTCCTAGTAACGCATATTTTAGAAGGCATAATTATTTATCAGTAATCGAACTAAGTTAATGAAATTTCAAACACAATTTTTAATTATTTTGATACGTTTTGATTAAATAAATACATAATAAATTCTTTATTAGTTTGGAAAAGGTACACCAATTAAATTATTCTAATTGGACAATTCCTACACAGTCAGTTACAAATTTACCCATAAACGCTGAGTTACCAGAGGGCTAGTGGATTAATACCGGGTTGATTAGATCTCTGTGTACAAGAATAACAAGTGATTTATGCCGCATCGATGCCACAATCAGTGATTAAACACAAAATGGCACTTGATTAATGACACGATTATTTACACAGCCTGTTACCATATTGATGAGAACGCGTATATATTCCTGGATTTATTAATCCCTTTCAAAATATATCTCAGTTGGAAATTTCAGCATGTTATGCTATTTTTATACATTGAGGTTTGAGGTTTAATTTTAATTATACTACAATTTCATACAATTAGGTGTTATATACCGAGTGTTCAAAAGTGTAGGTGCAATGAATCTTGGAATATATTAAGATACAGTACTGACTAAAGGGAAAAAAGTTATGCATAATAACAAGACCAACACATTAACGTGGTTAAGTTAATTATTAGTTGCGTAATTCACTCGCTGAGCTCAAAATACAGCTTTTGGTTAGAAATATTAACCGTCACAACTCTCTGACGGTTGACATTATTAACTTCAATGGAAAAATATGCAATGATTTTTTAAAATGTTTTAAACAAAACATGACAAGTTTAGTAGAGGACCGGAAACTTACAGGGAGCAGGATTGTAATCAATTTTAAATCCAACAATCTAATTTTTACTTTTATTGGTTAAAAAAAATAAATTTATGTTATAAATTCTTGTGGGAGTCAAGGAATATTTCAATAAACGTTTTTTATGTTTGGTTGAAGGGAATTTCTATTTTTATATTCCGGTAGTTGATCCATTTAGTATTCGCTCTTATTACGTCTAAGTTCCCTTTATTGTTCATACAATTTGCAACACCCGCTGTGCTATATTATTTTATTTAAAAAATTATTTGCGAAGAAAATAGAAGTCTACGATAAATATAATACTATTCATATCATTGCTTCATATTTTCTTGTTGCAGAGATTTTGAAAGTTTTCACTAAATTCAGTATGAATTTTCCTAGTCCACCGGTCATTGCATTTAAAATATTGTGTAGAAACAAATATCTATATAAAAGACGGCTATACTAAAATAGCTATAATATAGAAATATATTTTACAGCCCGAGTGGTAGTCCTTCGTTAACATAGTTGAAGGAGGTGAATTTTCATTCACCCCCAATCCTTAGCACTCGAAATGATTGGTAATAGCTAAAGTACTATCCCTAATATTATTTATCCAGTGATATTTCCAAATACATATATATTTAGAAAACTTAAACATATCAAAAGGAAATTAGATTTTATTATACTTTCATGTTATTAAAAGAATTGTAAATATTAAATAAGTCTAGAATAATGAATAAGGCTATAAAATGGATAAATGGAAGACAAAGTTATAAGCTCAGTAAAAGTTTAAAACCTAATCAGCGTGTAGTACACCTCCTAAGTAAATATAAACGCTGTGGCAATTAAAACAACATTACAGTTACTTCACTTGCCAGCAAGATTGGCAAGCTCCTTATTGGATCTTAATTAAAAGTTTAATTTTAAATTATAATACATCAACAAACCTGTTAAGAGGTAAGATTGCAATCAAACTCTCAAAATATACGATCAAGGGCAGGCAAATTTAAAACTATTTCAAAATAAATTTATCCATCATACCTCGAGAAAAATATTATATTTTATTTATTAAAATTTGCACTGATGTCGTAAATATATCGGCAAATAATAAGTAATGAGCATATCACTCCGTTTTGTTTGACTGAGAATCAACAAATATATTTACAATAGTCTTGTAGGTACACACGAATGTCAAAGGGAAACTAGCAGAATAAATACTCGTGTGGACCAAACAGAGTAAAATCATATAATAAACATTTTAGGATATTGATGCATCTTGCTAATGTATACACGTGATATCCTCGAGAGATATTTCATTCGTAGGCTCAAATGAGTTGAAGAATGGTGCATATCCATGGAAATTTTCTGATCCTAATTATAACCTGTTAACTGGAGGGTTCCAAACGTGTCTTTACTGTATAATTGTCTGGATTTCTACACAAATCACGTGAATAAACTTCCATATTGGCTGGAAACTTATGCATGAAACCTCAATGAATACGGATTGGCGAACCTTGTTTATACCGGGGTTCTTAAAAGTCCCAAAGCCCTGTTAACTGTTTATATGAATAGAGATGGGGTAATTTACTTTAGCAGTTGGTAATATGACCAAATAAGGAGTGTTGATGTATTTTTGATTCCTCCCCCCAAGTGGAGCATTTTAGCGTATGTCAAAAATTAAAATAGAAACCCCTAGTAAATGATATCAAATTTGATAGGTGTTATAAAAATAAGAATAACGGCAATAACTACAGGTCCTCTAACGTTATTATATATTTCAATTTTGTGGGAAATTCAAGGTTGAAAGTTTGGGTTTTGTAAAAGAGAGATTAAAACTGTATCTAAAATGTCTTTACGTTCGTGAAGCTCGACTTAAAAATTTAAGGTGGAGGACATGGACCACTCTATACCGCCCATGTTAAATTTTGCTGTTTTTATGCCGCATTATCTCTGAAACTATTAATGGTAGAACATTGAAATTTTTACAGCTTACTTGGGGTTTTTTAATAAAAACATGGAGGCAGAATTAAAACTGTAACCTCTTTGGGGAACAAAATATAATTTTTTTAAATATATTGTTTTAAAATAACCCTGTTTTTTACTCACAAAATGTTTTTTCATGGGTAAACCTATTAGATTAAACATTATAGTTCTGCCTCTATAGGTGTAAAATAGTGATAGTGAGCTTTGGTAAAAATTCGAAGTGTCTATCTCTAATGGTTTCCGAGAAAACGGGGCTTTTGTGAGTTAAAAATACTTTATTTTCAGAAAACGCAATAAAAGATCAACCATTAACTGTAATTTACAAAAAATGCTTACTTACATACTAAAACATCCCAGCTTCATAGTCTGTGTGCTTTCCTCTATCATCTATTTTCCTTTTCTCCTGTCTCTTATGTTTTCTCTTGCTTTTTTTCACACATCCAAGAACCTTTTTTCTCCGCTTCTTGAATCCGCACTCTGTCCTATCTGACGTAGGCGCGCTTCACAAAATTTGCTTGTTTTTGGGCCTAATGCTTTTAACACACTAAAATTTTCCTAGTGCCCACCTTTATTGAAAGAAATTACAGCATCATATATTCCTACTTTCAGGGTTGTGATCCCAATAAAAAATTGTCTTAGGCAATCTTTTCCAAATTAATGGCATTAAAAGACTCATTTGGGATTTTGGGTCTTTCCCAAACAACATTTTTTCTAAGATTGTGTTGTTTGTGAGGTCCCTGAAAATAGGCTTTATTTTTCAGCTAGCACTGCTTTAGGAAGAGAAATGTTTATGATCAAATTATTTCTTTTGTCACTTTGGCTCTAATTATAACCACACCAAGATTGTTCACCCTTCGGACATTAGGGCATCGCATTGGTTCATCGTTTGTAGACATTTTGTGATAGAAAATTGCCCAAACAGCTTGTCTCATTTTGGCTACTTCCTGGCAATTTTTCCCTTATTGACCTTTCCATAGTAGACTTGAAGACTGTCAATCTCAGAGTCTGTTAGGCGACCTTTGGCCTCCGAATAGGCTTACCGTCACTGAGTTTTTTCTTTTTTTTGTCTTACACAGTTTACGCAGACGGGTGCCCATACGTTTCTGTATATGTCCAATACATTCTGCCTTCACTATTTCTACATCAGCTCCAATAGGGTTTAATTTCATTGACTGCTGCATGTCCCTTTGAGTCACCATCACCTAAATAAGTTAGGTAGCGAACACCCCTGTTTGACATCGAACGACAGAAAATCGCTTTGGCACCTTCAACCTCCATTCCTCCTGAACTTCCTTCGTAGTTTAATTCACATACTGGTCCTTGTGGTTTTCTTTCATTTCATCAGTTTTTAGCTAGCTGGCACCAATGGCAATATTTTGATAGAAACATGTAAATCTAAAACCTTAACCAGTTTTCAACGGATGTGCAAGTAGTAACAACTCCGTTTAGGCTACTTAAAACCCCGCTTCTGCCACGTTCCGTCTATAGCTACAGTCAAATCCTTACTTTCTGTTTTATCCTAAAACTTCTTCCATAGCTTGAATCATTGATTCCTCAGCCACCTTTTTAATAACAGGAAAAATTGCCCTGTTGTACTTCATAAATTTAGCAGGAGGTCCAGGGATATCGAGAATCGTGCACAACATCAAAGCGTCAGCATGAAAGAAAGAAAGAAAGAAAGAAAATATTTATTTCCCAAAAATAAAACATAGTTAATACATAATAAAACAATAATAGATATGTATACAATAAAGTCCTTGACCTGCCAGGGTGTCGACCAGAAAAAATATGCTATAAGATTTACACTAAGATAATTGAAGCTCACAAAATTAAAATATTAATATTTACATAGACATCAATATAATCTAAAAGTTTAACTTAACTGTTTTCCGAGAATGTACTAAAATAAAAATAAAAAATAAAAAAACACGTTTTGGTTTAACTAACATACTTAAAATACTCTCCCCCAGCTCTAAATAATTCATCTTTTTTTATATTTTGGGAAATATAATATACCTCTAAAGGCAAGCCTGTGCAGAGGTACATCTTCTACATTGACAAAATATTATAAGTCGAGCATAATAATTAAATAAATAATATAGTAGCTTACTCATTATATAATTAATAGACTACAAATAATGATAGGAAAATATTCTTTTTAGGTGCTGATCATATGTCCCTAATTTTTGGCCGTAAAAGTTTAAATGTGTCAAGAAAAAAACTAAAAAAGAAAAAAAAAATGACTTTGTCTGTCTGTAGGTTTTTCGTGATTTGGAGCAGCGTTTTGTGTGTGTGAGTGTGTGTCGGTTTATGTGTTGGTATGGGTGCATTCTTTACTTAGATAATATTGTATGTAGGTGTAAGTGTACGAATTGTTTGTGAATGTTGCTGCAAGGTCGCCACTCAGACTGAAGGCATCCTCGCCACTTGCTCCATCATGCGGCTCTGAGCGGAGACACTCCGCCCGTCAAAGCTCAGTCCATGCATGGAAGGCAGTAATGCGAGGCGCCCCAGCCACAAGTCACGCCTTAGCCCACTACATTGAATAGGTAGTCTATACTGTCTTGTTTGAACAACCAGCTTCTTAGACTGCGTAAAAATAACTTTAAACTTGGTAAAGCTTTTATATTTTCCAGGAATAACGTTATATATACGAGGAGCTATAAAATTAAATGTTTTTCTAAAATAATCTATATAGGGTTTCGGGACACAAAAATTCCTTCTATTTCGCAATGCCATACTATGTAAAACCTCTTCTCTTGCGGCATAATTTATCACGATTTATGTGGAAAAAATTTCAAAACTTTAAAAACATAAAATATATCTTACTGGTAAAACTTTTGTTTGGACTAAAATTAATGGAAAAGATGGCTCCCTCGACTTAGATTTATTAAATTATACGAATGAATTGTTTTTGTAAAACAATTAAAGAATTTAAAATTCGTTGCATAAGTACCACCCCAGGCTGAAATTGCGTATTTCCAGTTTGCTGTGAAACAAGCGAAAAGTATACGGTACGTAACACTTCACTGCTGCATATATCTTTAAGGAAATAAAAAATTCTTAGATAATTGCTGAGTCTGCCCTACTAATCTTGATACATGTATTTTCCAATTTAAATTTTCATCCAAAAATATGCCAAGGTATTTAAATATTGTTACATTGTTTTAAATTTACACAATTCTGACTACAGGCCGTATATTTTGTTAAACAGTCAACACATTTATAAGTTACAGGATTTAAAAGTATACACGTTTGTCTTAAGGAAAAATTCAAATAAACAGTTTTTTCAGGACTTAAAAATCATTTTATTAACTGCGAACCAATATCTGAGAGCAGCCAAATCTGCATTCATAGCTTCTTGAATTTCCACATTACTGCCTTTGATGTAAGTTTATAGCTGTATCGTCAGCAAATGATGTTACCAACCCCTTTGAAATTGCCATTACACAAGTCATTTTATGTATATTAAAAACAAAATTGGACCCAAAACTGAGCCTTGAGGAACCCATACTTAATTATGGCACTTTCGCTCAGTAACGGCCATTTATTCTAACGCGTTGTCGCCTATTCTTGAGATAACTATGAAACCAATCATACGCAACGCCTCTTATTCCCACTCTTGTACATTTTTTTTAATAAAATGTTGTGGTTGACCGTGTCAAAAGCCTTTTTGATATCCAAGAACAACCCACTGACTTTCTTCGTATTATTTATCCCTTTGTTTAATCGATTTAACAAGATTAAGAATAGCAGATTCCGTGTTAAGCCCTTCTCTAAAAACCCATATTGATTTTTGCTAAAAAAATTTTGTTTTTGACAAAAAATTTATGAGTTTTTGCTTCATTAATTTTTCAATTATCTTAGAAAAGGTCGAAAACTAGGGAGATAGGTCTGTAATTGTCACACGAGGTTCTCGAGCCTTTCTTATGTAAAGGTATTACAATAGATTCTTTTGAGGCACTCAGGAAATTCACCCAGCGTAAAACTTAAATTAACTATATGTAAAAATACTTGAGAAATGAGTGGAAAAATTGTTTTGATTAAAAAAGAACTATAACCATCAAATCCAGGTGACCTGCCATTCCGTAATGAATTAACAGCTAAAGTCAAATCATCAGGCAAAACAGGTCCTACGAAAAATGATGATAATTCGTCCTTAACTACAAAAAAGTTTGCTAATTCATTCGGTTAAATTTTGTTTTCTCCGCATCGTCTTGACAACACAAGCCTTCCGCAAACAGTCAAAAAATATTTATTGAATTTCCTTTGATACCCAACTGTGGATCAGTTATTAAACCGTCACCAACTATCAAATTAATATTGCTCTTACTTTTTTCCCTCTGCCTGGTTAATTCGTTTACTCTTTTTCCAAGTTTCCTTGGAATTCCCTTTACACTGTTCAAAAACATTTTTGTAGTACGCTTCCCTTGTTAATCTTATATCTTTTTGTAATTTATTTTTGAAACGGGTGTAATAAGATTTTAATTTAGCATTGTTCAAAGTTATTCTTAATCTGTTTATATAAAGTATTTCGGGTTTGAATTCGAGAAACATAGTGCGTCTGTCATCCAAGGCTTTAATTTCTTTTCAGTACGGTGCACAAGGTCTGTTTACAGGTTTCAAGCTCTGATCAAAGTTGCTCTGTAAAATTGAAGAAAACTCGTTATACTGCAAGCGAAACCGTTTTGCGCGACGTACACGGGCGCCCAGTCAGCTGATTGCAAGCGGTCACAGAGCGCAGCGTAGTCGATAACGGCGAGCGAGGCGGGCCAGTGTCGGCGTCCAGGGGCAGCGGCAGGCCGACCCTTGACCCCCAACACAGCCACGCACAGGCCGTGGTCCGTGATACCCACGTCCACCACGGCACACTCTACGCTCACAATACGCTTATATCGCTAACTCGAGCAAATACGTGATCGATACAAGTCCTTGAGATGATTGTTTCCTGTCTGATGCTATCGAAATATGTACCTACTCTAGTCGGGATATTTATCAAAGATTCTAAAACCGTGGTTTGACATTTTAATTTTTATAGTTCTCAGTACTCGGATTGTTTATTTAATATATCGATATTTATGTCACCGATTATGAACAGATTTTTTATCGAAGTTTTACTATTTTATCATCTAGGCTTAAATATTCAATGACCCTTACCAATTGACCTAAGTGCATACACAGCTCTAAGATTGATGTCATATTGGCCAGATTGGGTCTTTTGACTAGTCATAAAGTCACTTTTTAGCATTGCAACTGTCACAAATCATAGATATTTTTGTTCGCGAATCCCATTCGTTTGCTTGGAATTTCTTTTATTGAAAAATTTCCATTACCACATTTTCTGGCATAAACTAAAGGTTCTTAGAGTTTCATTTAGTATCTTCAAATCAATGATTACATTTGTACAAGGATGAGTATTGGAGTAACTAGGCTCACCTAGATTATAGGAAAACTTTGTAAATGAGGCTGAGTGAGCTGTACTAGCTTGGTTTTTCACTAGGCCTAGGCTTAGCAGAACTTTGTAGATCTTCACTGACCTCTTTATGCTGGTTCCCATTAAATTTCCTCTTCTTGAACAGTTTACTACTTCTAGTCATTGTCAATAAGTATTATTAAACAATTGAATAAAACACAAACAGTATAAAACTTGACTAAATAACCTTACCAAACGCAAACAGTAAACAAACACTTTTTTACTAAAATAAATTCACTGATGTTTTGTTTATTTCAAAACAGCTGTGTGAAAAAAATCTGTGTTCATACTGCAATTTAGCCAGTCCAAACAGCATGAAAACCAAAGCCAAACAAATCTAATGAATCAAGATGTGTGTACTATAACAAATGCAGGACGGTTTTGCGGTACCGAGCGCGTTACTGACAAATTTACCTGAAGATTGTTTATGCAAGAGTTTATAAATTAGTTCGTACAAATAACCTATTATTTATAAAAATATATGTGTTTTATATATCAAAATACTCATACTAAGCTACCATAAACAATATATACCCCAAAAAAAAAGAAAAGAAAAACATTTTTTTTTAAGGTCCATGTCCCCTTAAGTCGATAAGCTAATTTTTAGAAACCGTAATCAACAAAAAAACCCAATAACTCGTGGCAAATAAAAATATCTATAGAATATCCCATCAAATTACCTACCTAAAAGTTTGTGTAGGAAATCACTTTATTGTACGTGTTTGTAAGAAATAGTTTGATTGGTCAATAAAACCTAAAAATTGGAGAACATTTAAAACTCTCTTATGTAATTTATTTTATAAAACCTACAGCCAGTGGGCCTTTATAATCTGTTCCTTTTTGCGATATCCGATAATAACTCAACCGTAGGAGTGAGAAATAAGCATTGAGACAGTCCCTCTAAGATATACTATACATTCTTGTCATAAGTTTTGGTTCTGACGATAAATTATTTGAGAAAATACAAATTTTTAAAACGCTCTATAATTTTTTTATGCAGTTTAAAATTAGGTATTTTCTTTAAAAAATTTTACTATACCATATGTTTAAATATATTTTATGTATAGAGATACAAATATTTTTATTTTTTTATTAAATTAATCGTCTGTAGCATCTGTCTGAAATAGTCTTTAATACTATGAATAATTTTAAATCACATTCGTCACTTCAATCGGAATTTCAAAGACCTATATACATTAGAAGAGCATTAGAGGGATTTTTACAACATATGTCAATCACACTCGTTATACCGTAAGCAAACCTCCAACACGAGATCATTAATTCTCGCCCGGGACGTTTCTCAGCTGCGGCAAACCCAAATCGTTAACAAAAAACTTCATCTCTAATAGGGATCAGGTACCCTGTTAACCCTTGGAGTTCTTTATGACAAGCTTAAAGTTATCTAATATCACTTTTTAAAAATCATTCCTTTAATATGAAGTATAATTTAAATGTAATAATAACTATTATTGAGTAGTATTATTTTCCTTTACTAGTCACCGTTATTTTATGATATCTTTGTTCAATAGCATCAGTAAATAACATAGTCTCTAATATCCTTTTATACAATGAATATTTTTATCCTCACTGCAATCGGAATTTCAATGCACAGATCTGCTTTCTACTAGTAAATTTTTGGAGTACGACACACCACTTGTCACATAACATGCACCTTCAGATGTGTATGGAAATACTTTACTAGAAAATTCATTCTTGTCTCTAGATATCGTGTGGGCAGATATACAGACAGATATTCGTACGAGGAAGAAAATATCATAACCCAAATTCAAGGATTGAACATTCACCATTATATACAACATTTTTGTCTCTGTAGAAATGAAGTTTCTTACAAAGTTATATCCTATAGATTGAAAATTTCTTAAAATATCTTGCCTAATAAATACACCTAAACTTATTATGTTTATATATCAGTAAGTAAATATTGTAAAATATAATGAGTTAGGTACAACACTCCATCGCACGGGTGTGGCCTAATTAGATCTTGTCGGAGATATTGAACATCGACTTTCTACTCAATATAATTTTAAGTTTTACTCTGTAAATAAAAATATTATATTTTCTTATTATAGATTTATTCTATCGGTTAAAAAAATTATTTATCTTTTATATTGTCATTGCCTATCGTTAACTACCCATAAGACCAGTGTACAAAGTAACTGACGCTCAGCTAAATCCAATGTATTAACATGCACTATAAAACCTTCGACTTATTTTGAGCTTCGCTAAAGCTCTGAAAACTAGATTAAAGGGGTCGTTGACGTATTTTTATGTCCACCAGTATGTATGTATGATTTTCTATAATCCAGAGTTATATTCCAGACACAATGTCAAGAATGAAAACATGTTTCAAGCTTATACTGTTCAATATTTACAGTTTTTAATATTAAGGTTGGATTTATACCAGAGTCTCAATAGATTTTCGAAAGGATTAATTTTAATTTCGTCACTTGTTCGATCTGTTGTAAAAGGTATATAGTAACATCGTGTTTGCAATCGATACTACACAACTAATCAATTAAACTAAATTTACTTTTTTATAATACTTAAAAGCAAATAAATGATTCTGCTTATTTTGTGAATTTAAATCCGAAAGCGTCTAAAGCGCTTACCTGTTATTTACATTTGGATTATGTATCCTATTATACTATCTTTGTCTTTTTCGAATTTAATAATAATTCGGACAATGTTTCCAGTTTGTCTCACGTGCACTTAGCCAGATTTCCCGTAATTGGTCTTTAATAACACGTTATGTTTAGTTACGATTCATTTTTATGGATAAGATATGATATAATTTTTTTACTCATTTAATACTTTATTAAATATGGTTACAAGCATGGTTTTTGTTACTTTTCTTGTAAACAACAATAATATAGCCTTATAATTTTTATGAAAGTTTGGGAAAAGTGATTCAGACAACGGTCCAGCCCCCCCCCCCCCCCCCCCAACAAAGGTTTAAATGGATGAATACGGTTGTTGGGAGTGGAGCGGTTAATAGATTGGGTCGGTTTTTCTTTGATTTGGCCGTACCGGCCCCCTCCTTATCTGAGCGGTAGATAGGAGCTTTGACCCTCCTCCTCCCGTCTATTGGGTTTCTGGACTTCTCCTCTTGAATGTTCTGGAAGCGCCAGTGGCCTTATAAGGAGCTAAAGAGACGCAGTGTTGTCATAAGTTGAGCTCCAGAAGTGAACATATCAAGTGAAATAACTACTGGTAATACTCGTGACAGCTGGATTTGTGTTATTAATTAGTGACTGTGTCAGGATTTGATAGACTCGTGTGTTAATAGATGGTTAATTTGGTTAATAGAGGAAGGTAACATAATAAATTAGTTACAGTTAATAAGTTTTGTAAACAATTCGTTTATTTAATGCTAGCCTAATCTTAGTTAAGTATAATATTTAAATGTATTAAATTTGTAAGATTAATAAACAATAATCGGATTCAATGTTCACAGAGTGATTCATTCAAGCATAAACGGAACAATATGATACATATTATGTAAGTCACGTAATCGTATTTTTGCAGACCGTAGCAGATGGTCCCGTGCTTATCAATATGGTCATATATTACACATAGCATACAGGACACTCAATATCAATTAGTCATGGGGCATCTCAAAACACATAATTGGAATGATTTAATTCAGTGATTACTGGTAAATGATAAATCATTTATTTTACTTTGTTTCGTTAGTATATAAATTTATTTTAATTCTTTCTGATTCTTTTACTAATAAAATAACATAGTAAAATAACATGAAATAGTTACAGTCTGGAACCTACATGTTTTATTAGATACATGTGTTTCTATGTAACATGTTAAAATGCTATACGATTCAATCAACCAATGAACAAAAATTAAAATTGTGTATTCAAAGTACAGGCTGAATCATCCCTCCCTCTGTGGACTGTAACTGCCTGATGTATTGCCCAGATTTGTGGCATACATGGGATAGAGCAACGTGAGGTCAGTTTTACAGGAGTATTTCCAGAAGTACTGGAACCCTAAATGAATGTGATCCTACAGCATGGTCTTACTGAACACGGTTCTAGCAACAGCCCAGATCAGTGGATCAGTACGAAAATCAACACGTTGCCCAACTCTCTAGGGACAGTTTCCTGATAAACGTGGATCATCAAGCCGCTATTTGTTCTTGAGGATTGCGGCCACCAAAAGTGTGTACCAGACAGTTAGACACAGGTGGGTTACCACCAGGGTTCCCTCCTGCACCCCTTATATAGGCTCTAGGCCTCCATAGTGAGATTCTATAGCCATTGTTTTATTTATCATTCTAGCATTTTACATAATGCTATTTATTGTTAATTTTTCTCTCACCTGTAAATAGTTGTACGATGCCATTTTATGCAGCGCGTCATCCCCATTTGAGTGGAAAGAAGTATCGGATTATTCTGATCGAACCCGTGCCTCGCTCCCGCAGCACCCTCTGTACATCGATTCATCGGGATATTATGTCATGCTGAAATATATCTTTTTCCAGATACCTCTTACCTAGAATAAATCCACCTTTCTCATGTTCTACACCCAAAAAACAGGTGGTAGTGGGTAAAGGCCCCTTCCCTATATAAACTATATCCACCGGACCAATTACCGAAATCGTTGCGAACCTATGGTGGGGTATTGGAAGGCCAGTACTATATTTACACCTCCAAAGATGTAAGATGCACAAGGGTGACCAGCAACTTGACCTGCACTGCAGTTGAACCTATGTCCACCTCCCCCTGTAGAAGGGATATGATATATGAAGCTAGTTTTCAACTATATATCTCTAAAGATACAAGATACACAAATGCGTACTCTCCGACAAGGTTGTACTGAACAGGGCTGTAAGGACCATCCTCATCAGGATGCCTGCCTGCTTCGTTGCCCTTTTCACCGGAGAAAGTAGACTGTCTCTCAAGGCCCGGGATCATACCGCGCTTGTGTTTGGGAGTAGCAGCCACCAGCACTTCACGAGTGAAACAGTCAGACAGATAGCCAGGCAGAATTGACATTTTCAGACCCTATAAATAGTGAAAAGCTACGCTAAATATCAGATAGTGAATACATAGTAATCTTCTGTCACCACTGTACTAAAATTGATTGGAAGAGCAACGACTTATAACACAATTTATTTTTGAACTGGATTATTAATATTGTTATGTTGGAAAATTTGATACATTATTAATTGTATATTGAACAGGTATAAATTTACATATAATGTTCTGGATTTATGTAAAATGTTACAAAGTACAAAAATGTTAAAGCCCTGCTAGTTAAAGGACATTAAATGTATTTTTATCATTTAAGAAATATGACCAGATTTTATTACCCGAGGCGTTGAGTAAGCAAGAAGTATGGATTAGCAACAGTTTCATCGAATTTTATTTCATTTCAGGACCTTACTGATAGATAGGAATATTTATTAATATTATTATAGAGAAAGTTTAAGGCATTTCCGACACTTAGCAGAATAATGCTTTTAAATCAGAGATCAAGCACAATAAAAGGATAATATTGGATTAAACACTTAAAACGTAAAATACTTATAATATGTATCACGAATATTTTACAACGGAGCAATGAATGCCACCTGGGCCTGAACTTTCTGTAGTAATTGCTTCATCTTCCGTGTTTACTGTAACAGTATCCGTAGAGGTAAAGTTACGAGTATCGAAATATATCAGGAACACGTATAAGATTAGGTCACAAAAATGGAATAGGATACGTGCTAAAAGATGTAACATTATTTCCCCCACATTTTAACGATTTTTTTAATTTCATTACATTCTACTAAAAAATGGTAGTAATCATTTTGAAAGATGCGTTAAAATAAAAATATGTGGCATAATAAATGGATAACTGTTAGATAAATAATCATTAATATTGGCACTCACTTTTTTGTTTTCTTTACAATCGTATTTTCATAAAGAATAAAATTTAATTACACATCTATATTACAAACTGAACGCTATTATATGAGCACAATGAATGTAAAGAACATCATTATAATCTTTTCAGTACATTCTAAAATTATAGTAAAAATTATTGTATTAATATAATAACTAACATAATTTATTATTAGCATTTCGAGGTGTTAAATGCAAGGCAGTAATTACAAACCTATTTTTATTTTACTTTTCATGGAACCTTGCCTGCAATTTTTCTACTAATCTAAATTTATAGTATTTACTTAGATTTAAGATTCAATATATTGTTAGCTAATAGAATTGGTGTATTTTACATGTTGTACAACGTTAATTTAGTATATTCAAATACTTTTTTGTAACTGTTTCCTTAATTTTATTTAATAATGAAAAACAAATTTACAAAAATATGTGTTTTGCATTTAGCGAAGCACAAAATGAATTGGTTACCTCATGATACTTAAAGCATACACACGGTTATGTAACTATATATTTTTTCACATGTAATAATGGAAATTGTTCTTATTACAAATAATGTATCACTTTTAAATTAAAAAAGAATTGGATTTACCCATTCTCAGCTCAAAAGCAATGTAAACTGTAATACTGTAACACCACGGGTCTGCAGTCTTTCTACTAAAACACAGCTAATTTGTAATGAATTACTTCATATTTACGTCGATGAGTTACAGTGTGTCCTTTCCTGCGAAGATTACAGTCCATAGATTGTAATAATCAGTTGGCATCTACATATTTCGATGTGTTCTAAAATTATCTATCACTTAAGCGTCAATGTAATGATAATACACAAATTTACTATTTTAAAACACATTATACGCATTTCTAAAAGAGAGTTTTAACTTAATTTAAAACTTATATTTACCACCACTATAAGAACGTAGTTGCACTTAAAATCCATTAGTTTGAGTGATACTTCAATCGAAACCAAATAGCGAGTTGTTGCAAACCAAAACGTGACTTGGGTTGAGATCTTCTGTTTCACTGATCTGTAATATTTTATGAGGCCTTTTCACTTACCAAGGGTGTTTTATTTGGTCTCTAAATAAAGGCACTAACGATATGTTAAAGTTTTACTGGATAATAATATGAGATAGGTGGTAGAAACGAGCTTTCATTATATACTCTCGTTATTATATTGATTGATTTGTTTAGTAGTAAAATGTTATCCTAGTAATAAATACAGTAGCTAAAACTTTTAAGGGAAATATTTATTCATGAAATTATAATTTAATTAAGTTTTATACATAATCACGAATTTATCCTCAACCAGCAATAATACTGCAATCGAATCTAAAACACAAATATATAACGAGTGATGTAACAAAAGTTTCTACAAATTATTATGTTAGGCTTTATAGTAACTACTTGATCAGCATACACGCTCATGGCTCTATCCTCCAAGGACCAAACTAAGTTTATAAACCTGATGCATTAAGGTGCCTACCACAGTAAACGTATTACATAACCTAAAGTGAGTCTTAGGGCCTCCTATCGTAAAAATACGTATGGTGCACCTATATTAGAAAACTTTATAGTGTATATAGTGTGTAGATAGTGAAATAATATTAAATCATAAAATAAATTAAACTTAATAGTATATTTACCCTGTATGGATATTAAATTAAAACAATTATTTCAGATATTTATTTCAATTATATAGTCCAAATTAAAATAATTTTCATTTAATCTGTATACATCACTAAATTTATTATTAAACGAAATAAAGGCCCTCCAGGCAAGGTGTTTTCTTATCTATAAAATAACATTTCAAATAAACTGCGATTGTTTGAAAATTGTATTGCGATAAACATCTACATTATACCAACTTTATAGAAGGTAAACAATATTAAGTTAAACAGTTTCTAAAACATTAACAATAACTCGCATATTTGTAGCAAGTATTCAACGAAGAGATCACCTTAATGAGAATATAAACATATAAATTTTTATTATTTCATATTCAGAAATCGGATTATACTGATTCCATGTACTAATACGACCACCGACAGTGTGTTTAAATTAATATTGACCGTGATCATGTGACGACGTGTATGCGCATAAGGATTGCCTGTTTAGTCATTTTATCACATCTTAAAAATAAGTTTTAATCGCTAATATCAGAAACAGCTAAAAATATTTGTCTAATTTATTTAACAATCCGAAGTCCGAATAAGTTTGCAATGGAGAGAAAAGAAAAATTGGAAACGTTTCCTGGAATATGTAACAATATTGTGAAAATAGAATAATTTTCACGACACATTATCCAAATACAACTGCCAGGAAACAGTTGTGTATATATGATTAATTGTAAAATACATTAAGTGTACTAGAATATTCCTGTAATGTAGTTTGGAAAGACATGATTGCTACAGAAACTATATTTTGCACAAAAGACGTACGTATATAAACCACCTAATGTATTATGAATCCTATTTAAAAGGTTATATAAAAACCCGTATTTTTTAACAATGCTGTGAAAGTTTGCACATAAGGTACTCAAAACTGACACATTATGTTAATATTTTTATTGCGACGAATAGAAAACGGTTGATTGACATAATTATACCTCAACGAGCCATTAATTTAAAGACTACAAACCGAAAATTTCGGAACTGGGCGCTGTTTATCGTAGTAATTTTTCTAAGTAAACAATGAATTACAAGTATTATATATTTTGAAATGTAGTAAATTTTAATGCATCAAGTGCTTTTATTACGTATGCAATCATGAAGAAAGTAATTATTCTTTTTAATTTGGAAATTATGATACAAGGCAATTGTTTAATTAATAATTGATTTCATCACGTTCATTATTTATTATTTCCCAATGTACTAAATTGCTTACTAATAGTTTTTAAAATAATTTTCCTCCGAACCCCTTAAAAGAATATAAAAATGTTGCATATTATTTGGATAAACTCTATTAACGTAACTTTTAAATATAGCACATTATATTACGTATATTTATCATGTTTTAATACTTAGATACAGTTACACGTCTGAGTGTTCTATAAAAATGGTAAAATATTATATTGAAATAGTTCAAATATAAATAAAATTCTTGTACAAGACTTTCATAACGACGATCTCGTTGGCATTCATATTTAGTAGAATTGTAATTAACTCATAACGTATACTTAATTTTATTTAAGGTTAGAAAGATTAAATCACAATTAAATATGAGTCTGGAATAGCTTAATTACCTTATGTAATGCTATACTTGATGTAGTTCTCTTGGAAATCCAGTTTAGTTGTAAAAGATGTGTGGCATGTCATACATGATTAACTAAACCAATAAATCAATGTTTTTTTTCCTGGATATTAGTTAATGCAATGTACCGTTATATATCCTTCCTTACTTAGTTTACTACAAGTAAATCTAATTGATCATATATTGGATTTAAAAATGGCAGGTATTAATCATTTAAATGTATTTTATTAGTAGTAATAAAATTTAACTAAACGTATTTTTAAAAAAATTTTGAAAGGGATATCCAGTAGCATTTACCTCAATTGTTTAAAGTAAAAATAATTGTTGAAATTATAGGAAATGGGCTTAAATATATGCTGGGAAATTGATTCTATAAAAATCACTTCTTGCTAATTCTTAAGCCATGGTATATTTTTTCTTTAGAATCTGGTTAATTATGAGAGAGTTATCTACACTAATAAAACTTTTTTGTCTAGACCTGACTTGGATATTTTAAACACTGAAATGCAGTTCTAAGAATAGACATTGCATTATAGTTATTATTTAATTACAGTATCTGGTATTATTTAGAATATAACACTGTGTTGGAAATAGTTAACAAAAATGTTACTCTCCAAACTATAACCCAACAATGACTTGATATCCTATACCTTATATTTTTATGAAGCTTCATTTATGTACAGTGAATATTGAGTGCGATGTTCTGATATGGATACCACTGATTGCAATTTTGTTGAGCTTAGCGAACATTATATTTTTTCTTTGCAAATCATAAATACAGAGATAATTAGTCGTTTTATAGATAGATATTCTCAATAACTTTGGGAAGTAAAATGGTGTAATTGTAAGAAATTTAGTAGTACTGTAATCGATCAAATATGAATTTGCTGAGAAAATCTCACTAGTCCTGTAGCCTTGTAAGGTAATTGTTTTAGTTTCAGGAGCTTTACTTGCATTCTTACAACAGACAATCAAAGTAGCTTTTTATCTAAGATAACTTTAACAATACTTTAATTTTAGTACAATTTATATAGAAAAATAGACTATACTAATATGACAATTACAATTAGTACAATGTTTCTGGCTTTTGTAAGAAAATTATAACAGATTTTTGATATGGAGAAATAGAGGTTACACGAATAAGAATCGGCTCACCATATGAGGGTAATCTACTGTTAACGATTATGTTTTGCACTAATACACATTTATTTTTTATTATGACTAATGATGAACAGGGTTACTATTCTGGTAGATAATGAATCTAGTCTTTAGCTTTGACTTCGTATTATCATTTGTTTCGGGTAGATATGTGCGGTCATGTCTACTTTGACACAGTAACGGGTCTGAATATGTCTAACGTACTAATTGGTAACCAAGAAGAGGTATCATGGCAACCCACATCGTATTCCCAAGACTTTATAATTGGCTTCAGCCAGAAAAAAAACAACCCAATAAATGCTATGTTAATTTGTTTTTGTGATATTGATTTTTGTAATAACTTGATTTATGATTTTGTGTCGTAAGTTCTCAATTTAACTAGTGATGGAATGTTTCTTCTGTCTTACAACAACTTTATATGTACTGTAACTTAAACTGTAGAGGTTTTGTAAAACAATTCAAAATTTATTCCGCCACAAAGTTTAATATAGTAACGTAGGATACCCGTAGTTCACACAATTCTTTATAATTTATAGTACCTTTTTAAATAAGGTGTTACTTGCTAGGGATTCTTTTCTATTTACATTTTTTTTTGTTCTCTTAGGACAAGAAGCTTATAAATTGCACTTAATCCTCTAAGAACCATTGCGTTGCTTTCAGAGTGATAGGATATTCAGGATGGGTAAAGTTAGGGAGTAGGGGCCGCCTCCTATCGAGATCCATGAGGAAGAATTAGGGAACTACATCTCAAAGTCATTACGGAAGAAGGGAGGCCAGCTGTGAACCAGCCTCTCCAGTCAAAGTAGGCAGGGGGTGGCACATCCTTGTTGAGGTTAATAAGAGCGTCTGAGGTAAGGGAACAAACCCCACCAACTCCAACACCCATCTTCCACAGTAGACTAGACCTATCGAATTTCCCATGAACCCCAGAGTCTCCTGTTTCCATTACAGATTGCAGACAATTTTTTCAACCTAAAGATATATAAGAAGGAGAAAACTTTTCTTAGATTACATACCAGTTGATGTTAAATTTAATGTTGAATAAACCTTAATACTGTTTCATTTAATAATAGTTTATGTCACTAAACTGCATAGTTGTAATTTCTATACAACCGTGGGAAAGCAACTCAGATAAAACATATACACACTATTTACGTTGAAAGGTCTATATAGTTCGGTTATGTAATATTGAATACACAAAATCGGCTTTCAGAATTTAGAATCATGGACAAGTGAGCAAGGAAGTAATGGTGTTACAAAAGCCGCTCAGCTGTAAACAGATTATGTCTGATGAGCTTGTAGCGTCAGGATATGATGTTGCCTTATTTACCTTATAAATCTGTTTAATCCTCTCATTTGTAATAAGATGCTTTTACCGTTCTAATTGCATTTAATGTTTAAATAAATCATTACAATTCCTTAGCATTAACGATAAACGAATTGAGTGATTAATATTTTTATTTAGGAGTTTATATACTTTTAATGTCATTATAACGGATTAAGTCCACGATTTTCATCATTGCACATTATATTGTACACGGAAATTAAATATTTATATTAATGTAGCATGCAAAATATCGTATTTAATTAATTAGTCTGAGAGTCGGTAGTCAGTTCGCATGGAATAAGCACAAAAACGTAGTTTTTCGTACAATAAATAGAGAATTTTTTCCTAATAAGCAACTAACCTTCTCCCTTAGTATGCTTGTGGTGTTTAAAATTGGTGTAAATCAAAAGGGTTTTTTGATTTTAAGTGTTATAGTTTAATTTTTGGCGTTGTGACGTTACAAATGAACTAATATTTTGCTAAATTCTTAGATACCAAATTGTAATGTATTTAAGAAGATATTGTATGGTTTTAAATGCTGACCATATCCATATTATAAAGGCCACAGTAAAATTACTGTCCAAAGTTAGAGGTTTATAAATATTTTAAATACAAGCAAATAGAAGACGCTGATTACGTATATTTAAAGTTAAACATTGAATAAGAAGCATGACATTTTATAACGTATTTACAATATGTTACTAACTCCACATTAAAGTGTCAGATTCATATTAGTGTAACGAATAGTCAACTAAATCCTAAATAAACATTTGTTTAAATGGTTTACATGTGTATATCCGGAAGTTATTTTTATTTTACTTTATGGTTAAATATCGGAACACGTGTGTGGCAATAACATAGTTTTAAAATGGTTTTAGTAGACTATTCGTTATACCAATATACATATTAATGTTTTCTTAATATAAGGAAATAAAAAAGAATCCTCCTAATTAATAAAAATATTAATAAAATAATGTTCAAGTTTATTTAAATCAGCAATGATTTCTGATTCTCTTACATGTGATGTTAAATCACGATGTTAATGCCTTATAAACTGTTCTTTAGAGTAGCTAAAATGTACAGTTATACGCAAAATTTCAATACGGGATGTAACCATAGTGTGTGATGTTCACCAGTATTAAGACAAAATTATACATTATATAGACAAAAAATAAAATGCGTAAAAACAACATTATGAGTAATCCAGTTAAATTAATCTCTAAATAACAAACTTTGGTAAATTAAGACTAACACTTTACCTTCAGATTTACCATAAGCTGTTGGCCAATCCTCCAGGGAAGGTAAAATACTTCTAATCTTCTTTTGATTACCGAAGTGTTTATTTTCACTTAGGGAGTTTATAGTCTGATTATATTAAAACTTTAAGCAACTGATTATAGTATCGTCATTAATAGTTTTCATTAGTTCCGTAAAATAAATGTCTTTATAAAAAGTTTGTGAATTCACAAATATAATTTGTTTATATTTACATGAAACTTCTATATTTATTGATACTACATTATATATACAAATAACTTTCCCCCGACATCGCACGTGTAATAATCACCGTTTAAAATTATCAGTGAATAACCTATAAATTCCAGAGGAATAACCGCTAAATATGAAAGATCAATCTTTCATCTTGATGGTCATGGATTGCTGGCACTTTTTAAGTCGATTAATTTGTTCACACGTCAAATTCATATTACACAGGAATTAGTACAATTTGGCATAGCGGACACTTTGTAACGACCCTTATTAGTCCCTGTCCTTAATCCTCACCCTTCCTAATAGAAACACTGTTTACCAGAGTGCAGATTCCCTTATTGCCCCTGACCTTTTTATTTTCCACCTTCCGCTATTACCGACGTTTCTGTTGTTCATAACTTATCATATCTTAGCGTCTCTTCCCACGACCCTACGTCTAGCTCTACACCCTTCTTCTTTCTCTCCGAAATTAAATCTTTATTTCCGCTACACCTAAAACATCTCCTCTACTCGCCTCCTATCCGCAAACAACCAGCGTCGTCCTAATTTCCCCTGCGTCGTGGCCTAGTTCCACGTACCTCTTTTACCCTGACCTTTACCCGCATCCTAGCGGTCGTCCATGTTTCCGCTTACCATTACACTTTTCCTGCCCTTGTGTCCTACTAATCTGTTTTGGACGTCACCTTCAGGTAGAGCAGCTCATTCGTTCTTGGGAGTTCACTACGGATACAGCGCTCATTCGTCCCTGGGAGTTCACCACTTATACAGCGCTCATTCGTTCCTGGGAATCAGTTGTGGACACCAAACCACAACTTTCTGCTATTAATCCTCTTACACCGGATGAAGAACACATATCAAAACAGTTCTTAGATGAAGAATTGACTCTGCTGGCTGAATCATCTGGGCGTAAAACTTTAGTCGCACATCAGATTTGTCTGAAAACTTCCCAGCCAATCAAGCAACGCTACTATCCACGAAACGGCTAAGCAAGACATCATAGATAAGGAAGTAGACTATATGCTCAAAAACGACGTTATAGAAACTTCCTCTAGTCCTTGGATTTCACCGGTGGTCTTGGTCAAGAAACCGTCCGGAAAATATAGATTTTGTGGTGATGTTCGTCGTGTGAATGAAGTTTCTACTAAGGCTGACTACCCATTCCCAAAAGAGTTACCCTACACTTCATCCGGTTTCAAAGACCCTCAGCCAAGCTAGGCATTAAGACTCCCCCCAGAGTTAAGGACATCGTTACCTCCAACGTTTCAGCTCCTTCCGTACGAGGAATCGAGCCCCTTACAGAAAGGGAAATGGATGTGGATCCTCCACCACCTGATCCACCCGTTCATCGTGGTACCTTCCCCGCAAGATCTCCTAAGCACTCCTGCAAGAAAGAACCTCTGAGGGCTATTTTGAATGTTCGACGCAAGAGAGGTAAAACTAACCGACAGCGAATCTTCTTGGAAGATAGATCTTTTATAACGATGACCTCCAAGATGATAACAAACATTTTGAAGTACTATCCCAAAGTGTACTTACATAAAATAAATAAGTCCTAGTACAAAAAAGTTTATTTTAAGATTACCAAATTGTAGTTTTAAGTTCCTTTCTTTCATTATGTTTAGTTATCCCAAGTGGTGTATTAAGTTCCTTTTAAAATTCAAAGCAGGGTTAAATTTAAGATATTTTAGTATTTCTAAAATTACCTATTGATTATTTTATAGTAGTTTTATTTTTAGTCATATATGGCATTTAGGGTTGACTACCCTAAAACTACGGAAACCATACTGTGATGTGGAAAGCATATTATTATGTTCTAAGAATTCATTAACTTGACCAAAGACAAGTAGTTCAAGCAACTTATATATAGCAGGTACAATTAAGACTGGCCTATAGCTTTCCGGCTGGTCTTTTGGACCCGTTTTGTAAATTGGGCAGACCCGAGAAATTTTCAGTACAACAGGGAAAACACCATTGTCCAAACATATGTTGAATACAAAAGTCAATTGAAATACTATGGATGGAACTATTTGTTTTAATAAATTATTTGACATATTGTAAAAATCACAAGTATTTGAATGTTTTTACTCTTTTAACTGCTTTTAAAACATCTTCTTGTGTATTTAATTTCCAAGAGAGCTGAGCAGGAGTAACATTTAATTTTGACATATAACACGGGGGTGTTATATTAGGATTAGTGGCACTTTGCCTTAGTTTTTTAACTGAGTTTATGCAGAAGTAATTAAATACTTCAGGTGAGATTCCAAATATACTATTGCCAGTATGACCTTGAGTGTCTTTTATTATTAAATCCCAAACTAACCTACACTTTTTTTACTACCTTCTATTTTTTTCTCTGTAATAAGCCTGCTTGGCTTCAGAAATAGCTTTTCTGTACTTTAGTTTAGAATTGGCAAACTGTTGTTTCAAATTGGACGAAAGTGTCTCTTCCAGAATTTGACTCAAAGGAATCAAATTATTTTTCATACATGTTAGTTATTTTGTATACCAGGGCTGTTTTTTAAAACCAATCTGTTTTTTTTATTTTACTGGGCCGGAATCTAATTTAATAAGGTTGCAATAAAAATGTATTGCTGAGGTAATTTTGAGGAAAATTTTGAAAACAAATCAGTGGTGTTGAAATTATTGCTGAATACTAGGTCTCAATCAGTACAGAGAAGCATCTCTGCCACACAACCAAATTTCCCCACAGGTAATACTATTTTAAGGAAGCCAAAAGATCGTTCCTGTATGTTGTTTGCTTCAGATACAATAAACTTAATTAGCAAATTAAATAGTAGGGAATCATGATCAGAAAAAGGGCAGGAGATAACTTGACAGATCGCCCTTTCAGTAGCTGGAAGTCTATTACAAAAATTATTATCCAGAAAATTTTGATTTCTGGTTGGTAAATAATTTATACAGTGATAATTATGTTGTCTTAATAAATTACAAAATGATTTAACACTAGTTTTGGTACATTTGGTAATGTCAAATTCTCCGTTAAGGTCACCTCCCACCACAACCGTGGAGTTGTGCCACTTGGAAAGAAATAATAGTAAACGCTCTAACTGTTCTAAAAAAACGTGAGGTTGCCATCGGGTGACCTATATACGGAGACAAAAATTAAGTTAAATTTATCTATGAATATCCCGGAAACTTCAAAATGCATTTCGTCACATATGAAACCTAAATCTAGCTCTTTGGCGTTAGAAGTTAGATCATTCTTCACAAATATTAGAGAACCACCGTTTTTAAATTTTGAACGACAAAAGGAACTTATCAGGGAGTAGCCTATAGGATTTGAAAAACTAACCTCGTCATATTGTAGCCAATGCTCTGAGATGCAGACAGACACTTTTAAGCCAAGTAAAAAACCCTCCAATATAACAGATCTATTTTTAAGGCCTTGGACATTTAAAAACACTAATTTCATACCGTTGTCATCTTCTTGAGTCCTTAGAACATCATCCGGAGACTGCGGTCTTAGCCTTCGGTTTGGGTTGAGCTCTGCGAGTTATGTACAAGGTACGTCTTGTCACTGCAAATGAGCTATTCTTAGATATCTAAACGTAGAATAGGAAAGGTTTAATATACCGATCATTTCAGTTTAATATAATAAAATTAAATATATATTCGTATTTTAAGTTAGTTTATTTATTCTGATACTCTTAGAAAGGTCAATAAAGTAAGGTAGGAGTAGGCCACAACGAATACCCGTAATAGACTTCACTGAAGTTCTTTAAACGTGTTTAAAGTTGATATTTTAAAATTTCATATGATTGTGCTTGGTTTTGTACCAGTAATGGTAGGCTTGAAGCTAAAATTGTTGATATAAATAATACTTAATATGAAGGAGTTATAAATATTCTATAGGGTTGTTTCTGGGGGGTTTTTATGAGAATCTTCGTAAACATGCGGTGGCTTATCAGCATATTGCTCACTCCTACAAGTTACCAGAAAACTATGATTTATATTAGAAATGTAGCCTAGAAAAGCGTTTAATGGAAATATACAATGAAAACCCTTTTATTTGTACTAAAATCTTTAAAAAGTGTTAACATTTTTATTATTGTATATATTTGTATGTATAAATATTGTGTTAATATGTTATCGGTTACTGTCAATTTATCTAGACTTACCACATATGCAAATATTGTTTACCATCAATTCAAATATCATCCCCCAAATAGCTTTAAACAAAATACAACATAGGCGCTATGTCTTTAGTTTTTGTTTCCATATGGAGAAGAATAAAATTTTAACGTAGCGATAGACAATCTCCAAGTTCCTCTTTTCATAATCATTGATAAAGTTTCAATAAATGATAAAATGTTGTTCAAAATAACAATTAATTAAATAATTATTTATTAAAATGTCTCGCCGAACATTATACACATATCAGGATAAAAAATGTTTATAGAGACGATTCAATCAAATGAAAATACAAAAAGATTTGACTATAATCTTGCTGGCCTATTCTTCAAGAGGTACTGGTAACTATTAACACTGACCCATGATAATTTAATTGATCTAAATACTAAGTTATTTAACTTTAGACCTAATATAAGTATGACAGACCACGTGAATCATAAAACTTTATCACAAAAAAATATAGAAATGAAATTGCATGGGATATGCTACCAATTATTTAAAATTTAATCAGTAAAATTAAATATTTTATTAGTTAATTTTTGAGATACCTGTAGTAAGCCTGACGGGCGATGTTGCCAAATCTCAGAATAAGTGGCTTAGCAGATAAGCTTGTCTGAGGCTCAAAGAGTATCTGTAGAGGCGTGATCACTACTGTCAATTTTGACTAGGAAGAATTTTATTATCATCGGAATTAAAAATATAGAACTTAATCGGTTTTGCGGCCAGGGACACAAAGGGAAAAAAACTTTTAACAACGCCAAAAAATGTCTTAAACTCAGTTAATCAATCGTACGTAGATATTATATCCAATTCATTTAGTCGTTTAGCCGTTGATTCATACTGGATTGAGATAGAGACAATCAAGTCTGTGGCATTGTTCTTTTTTTATAAAGAAGTTTAAAATTAATCGTCATTTGATAGGGGTTTGTATTTAAAACTTTTGACAAGACCCCCCAACCCCCCATTTTAGGTTGAGGGGCAAAGTTCTTATGTAGCGCAAAAATCATCATTTGTCATTATATAACTACCCCCATAGGATATTGGTTTGATTAATTCCGTTCAAAAATTAGAACGGGGTGTGGGGCTTTTAGGACACCCGGTATATAGATGTATGGCTCAACATTGAAATATATAATGGAAACTTTTTGAAAAACTTTCGTCATAAATAGTAGGCTACATACTTATTACGGATTTACTCATACAGTACTCACTGTAGAAATGACTGGTAAAAATTTCTTGTACTAAAATTCTCTCCGTGCACGGAAGTTTTGAACTCAAATTCTAAAGAATAAAAACCTACTCTTACCTCCCATTGTATATTCCGCAGGCAGAACTCTATAAACCACGAATAGCATTGTTATCAACTATAGTAGACAGAATACGGGAGCTATATTACGCAAGTTTATCTCTACAATTATGTGGTACATATCTTCGTACTGTTGAAAAATTTATTTATTTTAGCGAACATAAAAATCTTAAGTAAACCATATTGGTTGCATTTGAAATATGAACTTCAGAAGTAAAGAACATAGATGAAGGGAATGTTAAAACTAAAGTAATGTAAAATAGTAGCATTTCACAGAAAGAGCTTCCAGAAAAACAGCTAAAATTACGGGATCACTGCTGAGAGACAAATGTTGGCTATAAAAACCTGTGGGGTGCTAATGTGACTCAATGTTTCCTTTCCTCCAAACATGTTCTGAGCATTTCGTAAAAATTTTTGGTTATTGTTAACTTTTTTAACAATAACTACCTATTGCATTAGCCCTCATGCTGGAATTAACAATATATTATTAGTTTTACTTCAAAAACCAATATATATATAAATCTTTTTATAATAAACATTGAATCAAAAAAGTACTTACTCCGCCGGGACTCGAACCCGGTTCTCTAACTTTACGGGTGATTGTGCTACAATTACACCACAGAACCCTTACTTTTTACCATTCAATTATTGTGTATTTGTCCGTATCTGTCACATATGCGTTTAAATAACCAAACTAAGAATCGGAAATCCAAACACCAGTCAAATCACTTTTATTTACATTATTAAATTTGTGTAAGGGGCAATAGCCAAGTTTAATTTCAATAAAATTTTACTCATAAAAGGTACTTGCTCCGCCTGTGACTCGAACTATATATATATATATATATATATATATATATATATATATATATATATATATATATATATATATATAGTTCATTAGGCACCTATATAAAATAATATGCTTCACTCTTATTTACTAGTGTCCTATGCATAAAGTTTTCCTAACGGATTAGGTTCATTCGGTGTTTAAACTACGAGAATGTTTGGTCAACCAAACTACATGTTAATTGCTGAATATATGCTGTTTGTGACGTAAGTAGATATATACATCAAATATTCTTAAAGAGATTGGACTTTAGTGAAATTAATTTAAAATTTCATTTATCTAATAAAGCCACTTCGCTAACTCTCAGTTATATCCTGTAGAGTTACGTAACCGATACTAAAATGTTTGTTGCAAATTTGGGATTGAATTTATAATTCAAGAATTATTTTCATACATTTATTTATTTTCGAGAATTGTGACGGTACTTCGCTAATGTTCACCTAAGCCCGGTGGCTACATATTTTTCATAATTTGTATTAACTACGTGATAGTGACATTTCACACCACATTTGATGTTGGTAGATAAAATTTTGCACAGAGGGTATATTTGTATACATAATTGATGAGTTAGTTGTTATTGCGAGTACAGTTTTTATTCAACACACATGCACCTGCTGTGTGTTCTTTATATAATTCGCATACTGTAGTGTTTGTGTTAATTTTATAAAACAAAACACAGTCATTAAAAGACAGAACGGATCATTTTACAACTTCAGACCTATAAATAATGATATTAGAGAGCCTTAAAAAGTTTTGATGCTTTTCTAAATGAAACACAAGGAATAAGTAGACTTTGGAAAGTATTCTACCGAAATTTGGTTATAAATTGAAGTTATATACCATAAAAATAAAATATTATAATGTAAAACACATTCCGGCAAATGCCAGGGCTCATAAAAAAATATACTATATAAAACATTTTTCAGTTATCAAAACGTCTTATAACAAATTATGCTTTTCAATAATAAGAGATTGGAAGTGAATTAGTCGTTTTATTTAACTAATTATGTCATTTCTGACATGATAACAACTTCTTTAAGAAACATTAATATATTTGACAGATTTAATATAAATGGCCATACTTCATTATTAATATAACTTAGAGCATTATAGGTTTAGTAAATTATCGTATATTGATAGATAGAGAAATTTATAACGACTTGGATTATAGGTAATATTCCAGAATAATATGAATAAAATTATCAATCAGACATCCAAGACGATATACTGTTAACTATTATCTGGTTTGTCTAAAATAAAAATCACAGTTCTTAATAATGAAATCAATCAACCGATATAGCTTTATAAACACAACAAAATTATAATTGTTATTTAAAATAAAGTTTTATTTTGAGATGAAGACAAATATATGACATTGAATTTCAATTTACCAGTTAATTTGCATAAGCACATACATGTGGTTGGGGCAAAATTAGAGCCTGTAACTAAAATTACAAAAAGCGTTCAATTTTTGCAAGGACAGCAATACCACTTAACTAATTAATCTGCAGGGCGAAACAATTACTAAGGAATAAGCTGTGATGATATGAGAAACCATAGCTAACGTCATAATTTAACTCCATGCATTATTGTATCTGACCTCTATGCTATATCAGAATACTACTTGTGAAATTTTGAATATTCATAACGCTACTACGGTAAATTTTACGTAAGAACATTGACAAACATACCTATTAAAAATACTCCGTATTAAATAAAATGTTATTAGGTATGTTAACAATTATTAGTAATGAAAATAAACATGCCGTAGAGGTTAAATTTTTATACTTTATAATTTTTATACAGTAGATGGGGTTTTTTAAGTAAATATTCAAGTTGTACATTTATATGAACAGTTATATAGCGAGCAATGCTGAAGCCCACGACTCGAGTGATTAGAAACATTTCATTTCTCTCTGTATGTTTGTAAAATAATTTTTTAAAGAACAAACTGGCCCTTTGTTTTTCAGGAAATATTTTCATAAAATATTAAGGTTTTGGCAATCGGCAAATATTGATTTAGCTAAATGTTCATTTATCTTATAATTGAATTTAATATACTGCTCTTAATTTAACATAATTTTTAACAAGGCTTATTGTTTTTTTAATCTGCTATTAACGTATACTGTAACAATACAAGTATTACCTATATTATCTATATATGTACTCTTACAAACGAGAATAAATAAAATTGACACAAACAATATTTACTACCCCAATTCTAATTGTTACGATCAGGATTTCCACTAAATATATTACTTGACAGGTTCACGTCTAGAGTTCCACTCTGTCACTACGTCGCTACAGATCCATACAGAGTTATTGGTGCTTCGGTAAAATTCGAATTGAGGAAATAGCTGGAGAGGCCATACGTCTGGATGTGAAAGACAGACGCAAGTGTTGAAAGTCTATTGTATTATACTGAGTGACAAGCTTCCAGGGCACTCAACACAATTCCAAGGTTGGACATACCCCAAAAGAGAATTTTTTTAATGCCGATATTAACTTTCATGGAAGATTGTAAAGTCTAAAAAATAAATTTCTTGAGATACCGTGCCCCATGATCATTTAAATATTTTATTAAACTTAATAAACGGACCTATCAAAGTTCCTTAGCACTTTTCAAGTAGTAAAATTTGCTTTGAACTACGAATGGCACCAAATTGAAATCAAATGTCGACACCCAATTTTTAAGATTGTATTTTATTTTTTCCGTTATGAACAAAAATATTTTGCTTTAAAATGGCATGTTACTGTAACCAATCTTTTTTCCTTCTTTTGCTGTTTACACGTTACTCGTGTATATAGAATATATAGTGTATATATAGAAAAGAAAATTAATGCGAAATTTCCAGTCTACGTCAGTTTGTTTAGAGAAATGGAGGGGTAAGATAGGCACATATAATAAAATTTTATCTACCCAATCAAGTGAGAGGCTACACTAACAATAAGCTAATAACTATATTATTACGGAAAGAATATTATACAATTTAAAAGTGTAAAGAAAAGTGCTCCTACATATAGTGGCGTTAGATTATGTTCACTAGTTATCATATTTTATATTACGTAGGTTATATTACTGTAGGCCGACTCTCCTATCGACAAACCTGTGAAATAGAGTAATTACGTAAAATGACGCATTCATTACAGGCGAACTTAAGTTCTTAGTATCTCGAAAACGTAGTCCTTATTATACAAAATATTTCATTATATTTTAAATATCTAACATAACCTCGTAGTGTAAAAATTGTGTGAAATCAACACAATTCAATTGAATAACAAGACATTTTATTGTTGCATTTGTATGGCTTCATTGTCACAATAAATTTTGCCCACGTTATTAAATGGAAATGTTGTAATAGCCCTAACAATATAGGCCAATAACTTTTTTTGGGATAAGGAAGGATAATATAAGTAATAAAGCAAATAAATGTTAGTAGTTTGAGCAGGACAAGCGGTGAACTTAACTGTGATGTTCTACGACAAAATGCAATGCTAATTAGGATGAAAGCACACTGGGATGAGGTAATTGGCCGGCTTTGTATATTAATGCTCGCAAACTTCATTTTAAAACTTTCATTAATAGTTATTAGACAATAAGCAGGAATCTGTAAATATAAAGATATACAATTTTTATCATTTACATTATAAATGATTTCTCTACAATATGAGTGATCTGAATGAATAATTGATAAGTAAATTATTAAATAAATGCCAGGGTACTACAGACAGTATAGGAAGTTCAGATAAGAAATATTTACTTTAATACGTGTATGAAATTTTTATCTTACAATACCCTTCTCACGAACATATTGTATGCAAGACTATAGTTTTAGGACATTATTACTCAAATAACTTTATTTAAAAAGAAGAACAGTGGTTTTGGTATTTTTGAAACCAAAAACTGATGAAATTTATCAAAGCCGATAACAAAAATACAATACAATTTTATTCAAAAAGGAAGGCCTAAAAACCACTTCGCTGTCTTAATTAGGACCTACTTAACCTTATTTTTTTTATAACAATAAACTCACATTAAACATCACGAGCGACAAGTTTCAGAACAGACATTAAAATATTGCAGTATGCATAAGAGTATAAGAAGCTATTACTATACTGGAATGACTATCGTCAGTATTCTACGGCTGAGCATGGGCTGAACCTTGGCATTAATTGTCTGTAGTAATTACTTCCTCTACTATATTTACTCTTATAGTAAAGTTAGGCGTAAAAGCTAACTAAAAGGGAGAGAGAAATCTTAAGAAGTTTTTCTAGTGTTAAAGTATATAAATCATATAATATGAGACTAACATAACATAATAATAAATGTATTTTCCAAATAACAAAAATAATTACAACAAATCCAACACTAATACAATAATTCAAAAATAAGTAAACATTAAATAGCATATACAAATCAAAACATAGCATATACAAAAAAAATTATTTGCTCAGGCTGACCAAGTTTACCCTAACCAGTTAATCAAAAGGAAAAATATACTTAAAAGAATTTTTGTTTTCATAATGTTTAAAATTATATTATACATATATTTTTGGAAAATGAAACCTCCAAAGCAAAGCCTGATTGGATGAAATAACGTGTACTTATTAGATAAAATATTGCCGTCAAGTAATACAGGGCTCTATATTCCAGTATTATTGGCCTAACTCCCTAAGAATTAAAATAGTATATGGAATTTGAATTCTTATAAAAGAAATAGATAGATTATTAGAAATAGATAGATTAGAAATAGATTATACAAACCATTTAAAGTAAGAAAGTAGGTATCATTGAAAAATATAATACTAAAGACTTTGTTAAGAAAAGCTGTATCTTGAGTTATCAAAATTAACCACTTAAACTAAACTTAAATATCTACAACATTAACATTAATAAAGGAAAGCTCCGACCTATACTCAAGCGCAAAGATTTTACACACATTTGACAATAGAATATCATCGATATGCATCCGTATATTCAGTAATACAACTATCAAAATTTACACTTATACATACTTTCAATACACACATACATGCAAATTAATCTTGCATATTCATAAAAATTCGTGCACACACACACACACACACACACACACACACACACATATATATATATTATATATATATATATATATATATATATATATATATATATTTAGTACAGAATAAGTTATAAAAAAATCACTGTAATTATAGAAGTACTTTTTTTAACCTTGGATTTCATATAACCATGAATTTATATGTTGTACTGTGATTAACCGATATTTGAGTTTTATAAAAAATTTTTTGTAAATTATCTAAAGTTTTTATTTCGTTAGGCAATCTATTCAATATCAGAGGGGCTAAAAAGTTATATGTTTTAATGAAAAAGGGTTTTGATTGTCTAGGTACAGCTGTATTATTATAATTTCGTAATTTTCATTTATATACATTATAACAATCATAACTATTCCTACTTATGTTAAAAGAAATCCTTCATAACTTTATAAGCATACATATTCCCAAATGGTAATACATTTAACGATCTAAATATTGGCCAAGATGAGACATATTTATTTCTTTTGATACTATTCATACAAAACATTTCTGTATTGTCATGAGTGATTTTAAATTGTTTTATGTAAGTTCCATCCCAGCACTCTATACCATAACATATTCGACTGTTAACTAAAGTAATATAAAGTGTTCTCATTAGGCCATTTTTACACATCCTTCTTAAAAATTATAAGATCCTATTAATATTTATTAAATTTTTTTAATCTATAAAATTTGTTTTTTTCTAATTTAATTCTGAATCTAATATCACACCCAAATATCTAATAATGTCCTCTTGTTTTATTTCAGCACAATATTTACTACATATTCCACCGTTGCGGAGACAATTAGTGTATTTATAAAAAATTCTATCAGACAAAACCAATTTCCCTCTGAGGCTAAAGTTTATATACAATATTAGCCGTAATAAACATTACTGAAACTAAATCAGCTGTAATTACCTTCTCGATCAGCTGATTCAACTCTCGATTGTTGCTACGGCTTCGTGTTCATTACCTCTTTCTTGTTTGCTGTTATTTTTTGCTAACATGGTTCTAACAACGGTAGAAAAAGTTTTTATCGTAGACCATTATTTTCGCTCATACGGAATTAGACGTGTGGGTGGGCTAACCTTGTCATACATTGCATTACTTTTTCAGGAACATTTCCACTAAAACCCGCCTATTACTGCGGTGATTCTTAATATTGGGCCAATCTTGATTAGTTTGTGAGAGATTTCATAAGATTTTGTCTTGCACGAAACCTGCCGTTACATTCACAGTAGTTCCAGGAAGATGGCACAATCAGTCACACTGCCGTTAACAACATTGCTTTCCTCCAACAAACCTGTGGCAACCTTCTTATCTCCCTTAGAACAAACTTTCTTTACCCAGCTCACTCCCCTGACCTTACAACACCGGACGCCTAGTCTGCAGAATGTTGAAAGAAAACAATTTCCGCGAAGGACCCACCATCCACCATCGTTTAACTCAAAGAAAGATCAACCATGTGTATTAGGATAATGGAACAGGCCCTATTCATAAAAATGATGCAAAACCTACAAGAACGGTAAGAGTGTTGCCTCATACTAAACGGAGGTCATATTAAACATGTTAATACCCGATTTTGCTTCCTTTTTCTTATAGTTATTCGTAAAATCTATATGTAATGTTACTGTATTTACCATGATAAAATATCACCATTTCAGTACTGTTTATTTTGGCTAATACTGTAATTGGTTTTATTTACACTAAGGACCAAATTATTATTTGTAAACCACCAACGCAAAGCTTCCAAATCAGAATTCATTTTTAGTGCAATTTCTTCGAAATTGTCACCGGCATAGCTCAGAGCTGTCATAAGCAAAGAAAACTACTTGTCCATGAAAGTCCTCTTTACGTAAGATTTTATGTAAATTAAGAACAATGGAGCACCTAACTCTGAACCTTGAGGAACTCCTTGTTTAATCCCATCGAACTGACTAATATTTCCATTGATTTTAATACACTGCTTTCTTTTAGATAAATAACTTAGAAAAAAATCATAAACCACTCCGCTTACACCACAATAAAAATGTTTTTTGAGCAACGTTGAATGACTTACTGTGTCTAAGGCTTTGTTAATATATAAAAATGGTTTATAGGACTTAATACAATGACTAAAATAACTCCCACTATATTAAAAGCATTTATAACTCCATTCTATTGTATCGAAAATACGTATTAACGATTTCGAGAGCTATCAAAATACATACAAGAATAGATGACAGAAAGATAAATAATGATCAATAATCACTATTACGTTTTGTTTTGAATTGTACAATCTTATTCTTCATATCCACAAACCTCTTACGAAACTTTTGTATTACAAACGGAATGAAATTAGAATTGAAACTGAAAATCTACCAGAATTTATAGCAGACGATTTGATTTATTACATTACAAAACGTGTTAAAATATTATTTATTAACTAATAAAAAATGTTTAATATGAAAATTTTATTTTACACAGTACAATTTATTTATAGACTATAAGGTAATTACAAACAAGGCAATGGACAAAATGTTTTTTTTTATGTCAATTGATATGGAAATTTTCCTGTCGTTCCAATACTTGGGAAAATATTAGCTCTTCAAAAATAATATGAAATATCCAAGGTAGCCAAGTTAATTGACCCAGAATTAAATTGTAATATGTTACGAGGTACTCATAATAAGTGAATTATTATACACATATTTTAAAGCTTTTTCTGGAATTTAAAATCTTTTTTTTTAATTCATATTAATATTTGTTTAGTATTAAAACATAATAAAAACATAGTTAAGCTTAGTTATTATTTGTAAACCACCAACGCAAAGCTTCCAAATCAGAATTCATTAAGCTTAGTACAATATCTCTTTATACCTTATAATAATCAAAGAAATACACGATTACGTAATTCTGTATTTTTTAAATTGTTAGCAATGGACCTTTGTTATTTTGACACATAAGATATCCCTCACAAACAAAGAAAAACTAATTTCATTTAGTCATTATCGGATCAACGCAATGAGAACTGTAATACTGTAACACACTAACTCTTCAGTGTTTCTGTGAATCTCACGATTAATTTGTACTGAATAATTAAATATTATGTCTGTCAGTTACAAATTAATTGTCCATATATATATACCAGGATGCAAATAATAGATTGAATAAATCAACTGACCTTTCAAAATGTTAATAATTTTTCTTAATTCTCTTTACCTTTAAAGCTTAATTTTTATTAATACAAGATTTGATTTTACAACTCGTTTAAACATATTTTTAGACCCATTTCTAAAAAACTTGGTACGCTGTTTTATACTAATAGGGCAACACTTAACTATAGGTTATTAATATCACATTTTTCTGAACCGGAATTACAAAGGGAGATCGCCCAGCCTAGGTTAATCTCTACAATTTGCAACCTTACCAAAATTCTTTTTTTAATGAGATCACTCATTTTGTATCTAGTTGTATTTATATGTGTGTATTGTTTTAAAATCGACATGTTTTCTATGCAGTTACAAAAACATATTAGTTTTCTAATTAGTCGTAAGTTAAATAAAGAAGCCGCAACATGAAGAAATAATCACTTTCACATTCTTGTAATCATGTTGCGGTGTACATTTTATAAGAGCTTTCTCTATATATTATTTTCGTGACTCTAAATTTCAGGAGTCAACTCTGCAAAAGCATCAGATTTCAG